>NW_019943178.1:198077-240416 GCF_002910315.2 Salvelinus sp. IW2-2015 | reverse complement strand
ACACACACACAACCCACACACAGTACCGTGAACGTCGCCTTAGTTTGTATAAGTTGCAGGGTGACGTTGATGATGGCAGTGCTGTCTCTGATGCCATGGGTGAGGATCATCTCCTGTCCTCCGCCCCCTCCCCTGCAACAGGTTGGGACCAAAGATCACCGCCAGGTTTGTTGCTGTCATCTTGTTGCCTAGGAACTGCAGAGAGAGGGAGAGAGAGAGTGAGAGGGGGGTTAGGGGAGAGACACATATTAGGTCTACCTACTGTGTAGGCTAGGTTATTACAGTACAAGTTACAGAGAGAGAGAGAGGAGAGACAAAAAGAGAGAGAGAGAGACATAGAGAGAAAAAAGAGAGATAAGAGGTTTCACTTTCACCAAATCCACACACACTCTAGACACTAACCACGTGTCTGTGGTCCTGTGGTGTCCTGTGGTCCTTGGTCCTGTGCGTGCTCTGTACGGTGTAACAGGGTGAGGAGGCGAGCAGGGTATCACAGTTACAGGCGGTAACAGGTAGAGGAGCAGCTGGAGTACAGGAACTGGTCTGTCCTTGCAGAACTACAGGACAGATGAGGGAGAAGAGATGGGTTAGATCCTAACGCCACAGAGAAGACAGTGATGGGTTAGATACTAACGCCACAGAGAGACAGTGATGGGTTGGATACCTAACGCACAGAGAGGACAGTGATGGGTTAGATACCTAACGCCACAGAGAGACAGTGATGGGTTGGATACCTACCCACAGAGGGACAGTGATGGTTAGATACCTAACGCAAGAGAAGAATGATGGTAGATACACAGAGAGACAGTGATGGGTTAGATACCCAGAGAAGAGAGTGATGGGTTGACCACGAGAGACAGAGATGGTTAGATACCACAGAGAGGAAAAGAGATGGGTTAGATACCACAGAGAAGGAGTGATGGGTTAGATACCAAAAGAAGACAGTGAGTTAGATATCCGCATGTGTGTGTGTGTGTGTGTGTGTGTGTGTGTGTGTGTGTAAATCTCCTGTCCTCTTCTCCCCAGGTGTCAGCAGAGCTCCAACAAGAGGTGCTGATGAGTCTCATTCAGACAGATCCTGACATCATCGACTATCTTCTCCGCAGGAAACTCAGGTATGTTTCATTTCAGGGCCCATAGTAGGAGCACGGATCAGGTTTCCCCTGTTTATTCTTATTTATTATGATCCAAAAGGCAAAACTGGTCCTGGATCAGCCCTTCAGTTGTCTCTGAATCCCAGTGTTGTGTGTTTATATGTCTGCCTTTATCACCAGCGCTGCAAGACTTCCTGCAACGTCAATAATAAATTACTCTCTCCTCCGTCCCTCTCCTCCCTCTCTTCCTTCTCCCTCCCCCTCTCCTCCCTCCCTCCCTCCCATGGTGACAGTCACCTGGAGGTGGGGACAGTAGATTCTACAGGGGGTCGGCGGGACACGGGGGTGTCTCTGGACTCTGTGGGGGCATTCAGTGGTAGCCTGTCACCCCTGGAGACCCCCTCGCCATTCTTCAACTTGTCCCCCCTGGAGCCCCCCTCTCCCCTCTTCAACCCTGACGGGCCCGGGGACGGCAGCCTGACCAGTGAGGTGTTCTTTAACCTGGAGGCGCTACGACACCACAACAACAAGAAACGTAAGTCCCGGGTCATAGAGGGGACACCTCTGTTGCTACACCCTTATTCATTCTGTTGCTATGGTTATTGCTAGGCTTAAAGACACACTCCAGCTATTTTTGAACTTTTCCTGTTGAAAAACAAAACCCCATAAATACAGTAAAGTACACGTAGTTAAGCGTAAACAATTGGTTTTGAGCAAAATAGTATTTTTTAAACACAACTGCAAACCTCAAGGAGTAGGTCTGATGGGAATCTGTGATGTCATTGCCCTCCCTCTTGTTTGAGTAACAACAGAGGAGCAATAGAGAACAAAATAGGAAAGCCCCCCCCCCCCCAACTTATCTGGACCACCTATTGAGATGGGCCTTTTGTTAAGCTACAGTTAGTATTAGGATAAGTGTTATGGTTGAGCCGGGGTGTGGACAGGAAGCTAGTTAGGGTTAACATAATAATAATAATAACAACAACAATACACACCGTACCGATTGATAAGATAGTAATAACAAACACCATTCAAAATAACATTGTAAAAACAAACAAACATTGTAGATAACACTGTAATAGCAAAGTAACAACATTCTAAATAAAAAGTAACAACATTCTAAATAACATAATGTAACAACAAAGTAAAACATTTTAAATTAAATCATGTGTACAACAAAGTAGCAACATTTTAAATTAAAAAGTAACAACTTCTTAAATAACATTGTAAACAGAACAAAGTACAACATTCTAAATAACATTGTAACAACAAGTAAGCAACCTTCTAATAAAAGTAACAACATTCTAAATAACATTGTAACAACAAGTAGCAACATTTTAAAATAATAAAGTAACAACATTCTAATAACATTGTAAACAAAGTAGCAACATTCTAAATAACAATTGTAACAACAAAGTAGCAACATTCTAAATAAATAGATAACAACAATCCTAAATAGACATTGGTAACAAAGTAGCAACATTTTAAAATAGTAATAAAGTAACAACATTCTAAATAA
Source organism: Salvelinus sp. IW2-2015 (assembly GCF_002910315.2). Classification (NCBI taxonomy): domain Eukaryota; kingdom Metazoa; phylum Chordata; class Actinopteri; order Salmoniformes; family Salmonidae; genus Salvelinus; species Salvelinus sp. IW2-2015. The sequence continues at coordinate 237,803 of NW_019943178.1, read as the reverse complement.
CATTGTAATAAAGTAACAACATTCTAAATAACATTGTAATAAAGTAACAACATTCTAAATAAAAGGTAACAACATAAATAACATTGTAACAACAAAGTAACATTCTAGATAACATTGTAATAAAGTAACAACATTCTAGATAACATTGTAATAAACACCCTTCTAAATGACATCATCTAGAATAACAACACATCTTTCCCTCCATAGGCTCCAACGTGATCCTGTCCAAGTCCATCGGCCAGATGAGACAGTTCCACTCCAACCACAACCTCCTGAGTCTGGCCCAGTCCTCTAGCAGCTCCAGAGTCCACCCAGAGGACAGCTACCATGCCCAGGAACAGAGGGCTCCGCTGGGGGAAGATCTGAGCTTCACCCTGGGGGCTGCCTCATGCTCCAGCCTGGGAGGACAGGGGGATAACAGTGTCTGGGTGAGGCAGACACCCCAGGAGGAGAGAGAGAAACAGGTGGCTAACAGTGTCTGGGTGAGGCAGACGCCCCAGGAAGAGAGGGAGAAGCCACCTCCTAGTAATTCCAGTTATTTCTGGGACTTCTTCACAGGGAAGAGCTCGGGGTCGGAGACCATGGTATGATAGGACAGGACACTGGGGGGTGCGGTGGAGGGGTGAGCGCATTCCAGGGGCGGGTTGGGACTAGAAATCGTTGGAGCAGCCAGTTTCCAGGCTGATGGAAGGTGGTTGGACCATGGACTCTATGGGGGCCTCCAGTGGTAGCCGGTCACCTGACCATGAGAGAGAGGGTATATACACGTGTCAGACAAGCACAACCCAAACATACTAAACAGACTGTTTTATACTAACACTGCTTGGGACTAACATTACCGAGGAATTTGATATATTTTTTTTACCATTGTTCCTATATCTTCTTTGGACTCCGTGTGATGCGGCTGGAGACTATGTTATGGTACACTATCCCTTATCATAGTACAGCTTTTTACTAGGCTCATGAATTAAGTTTGAAACATTGGTTACAATGATGTGGGGGGGTGGGGGCGGGGCGGTTCTGTAAGATGTACCGAAAAGTGTATATAACTTCTTTGCTTCAGCTTCTGATGCATAAAACAAGACATTGGGGCCTCTTCTTTCTATTCCACAAGAGGGCAACCTTTACCACACCTCGTATATACACCATCTGGCTGGCTGCTGTGGACTGGAATTGTTACCACACTTCATAGGACTATTTGAATTAACTACCAGGGACAATATGGCCGTAGATATGTTCTACAAGTAAAGACATTGGTTAAATAAAAACGTTTTTTTTTTTTTAAGATATACCTAAAGATTCTGAGAATGCTGTGTACTGTACAGACCTACCTGAAGATGGAGAGAGAATGCTGTGTACAGACCTACCTGAAGATGAGAGAGAATGCTGTGTACAGACCTACCTGAAGACGGAGAGAGATGCTGTGTACAGACCTACCTGAAGATGGAGAGAGAATTCTGTGTACAGACCTACCTGAAGATGGAGAGAGAATGCTGTGTACAGACCTACTGAAGATTGAGAGAATGCTGTGTACAGACCTGCCTGAAGATGGAGAGAGAATGCTTGTTACAGACCTACCTGAGATGGGAGAGAATGTGTGTACAGACCGACTGAGGAGAGAATTGTGTACAGACCTACCTGAAGATGGAGAGAGAATGCTGTGCACAGACCTGCCTGAAGATGGAGAGAGAATGCTGGTGACAGACCTCCTGAAGATGGAGAGAGAATGCTGTGTACAGACCTACCTGAAGATGGAGAGAGAATGCTGTGCACAGACCTGCCTGAAGATGGAGAGAGAATGCTGTGCACAGACCTGCCTGAAGATGGAGAGAGAATGCTGTGTACAGAAACTACCTGAAGATGGAGAAGAATGCTGTGTACAGACCTACCTGAAGATGGAGAGAGAATGCTGTGTACAGACCTGCAGTTGAAGTCGGAAGTTTACATACACCTTAGCCAAATACATTTAAACTAAGTTTTCACAATTCCTGACATTTAATCCAAGTAAAAATTCCCTGTTTTAGGTCAGTTAGGTTCACCACTTTATTTTAAGAATGTGAAATGTCAGAATAATAGTAGAGAGAATCATTTATTTCAGCTTTTATTTCTTTAATTACATTCCCAGTGGGTTAAAGTTTACATACACTCAATTAGAATTTGGTAGTATTGCCTTTAAATTGATTAACTTGGGTCAAACTTTTTGGGTAGCCTTCCACAAGCTTCCCACAATACATTGGGTGAATTTGGCCCATTCCTCCTGACAGAGCTGGTGTAACTGAGTCAGGTTTGTAGGCCTCCTTGCTCGCACAAGCTTTTTCAGTTCTGCCCACAAATTTTCTATAGGATTGTGGTAAGGGCTTTGTGATGGCCACTCCAATACCTTGACTTTGTTGTCCTTAAGCCATTTTTCCACAACTTTGGAAGTATGCTTGGGGTCCTTGTCCATTTGGAAGACCCATTCGCGACCAAGCTTTAACTTCCTGACTGATGTCTTGAGATGTTGCTTCAATATATCCACATAACTTTCTTCCTCATGAAGCCATCTATTTTGTGAAGTGCACCAGTCCCTCCTGCAGCAAAGCACCCCCACAACATGATGCTACCACCCCGTGCTTCACAGTTGGGAGTGGGTTCTTTGACTTGCAAGCCTCCCCCTTTTTCCTCCAAACATAACGATGGTAAATTATGACCAAACAGTTATATTTATTTCATCAGACCAGAGGACATTTCTCCAAAAAGTACAATCTTTGTCCCCATGTGCAGTTGCAAACTGTAGTCTGGCTTTTTTATGGCGGTTTTGGAGCAGTGGCTTCTTCCTTGCTGAGCGGCCTTTCAGGTTATGTCGATATAGGACTCGTTTTACTGTGGATAGATACTTTTGTACTAGGAGACAGAACACATCTCCTTCCTCCTTCCTGAGCGGTATGACGGCTGCTTGGTCCCATGGTGTTTATACTTGCGTACAGATGAACGTGGTACCTTCAGGCGTTTGGAAATTGCTCGCAATGATGAACCAGACTTGTGGAGGTCTAAATGTTTTTTTCTGAGGTCTTGGCTGATATCTTTTGATTTTCCGATGATGTCAAGCAAAGAGGCACTGAGTTTGAAGGTAGACCTTAAAATACATCCACAGGTACACCTCCAATTGACTCAAATGATGTAAATTAGCCCATCAGAAGCTTCTAAAGCCATGACATTATTTTCTGGAATTTTCCAAGCTGTTTAAAGGCAGTCAACTTAGTGTATGTAAACTTCTGACCCACTGGAATTGTGATACATTGAATTAATCTGTCTGTAAACAATTGTTGGAAAAATTACTTGTGTCATGTACAAAGTAGATGTCCTAACCGACTTGCCAAAACTACAGTTTGTTAAAACATTTGTGGAGTGGTTGAAAAACGAGTTTTAATGACTCCAACCTAAGTGTACGTAAACTTCCGACTTCAACTGTACCTGAAGATTGAGAGAGAACGTCGTGTACAGGCTACAAGAGACACACCTGTTATAGCAACTTCTACTTTATGATAACCTTGTCCTTACCATGTAAATGTAGTATTTTGTCACTTTTTATTTTGTATGCATGTGTATTAGTGTTCTTATCCTTTTAAGTTGTGTTGAAATTAAACACAATACTTGTTCCATGAGGTACTTGCTAAATGGATATTTAGATCCTTCACCTTGGCAATACTATTCTATACTTTAACAAGCGAGAGTCCCTCAAGGTGTAGCTAAACCTTGACGTTTGTCTATTTTTTTTGACAGTTGTATCTTACAATTATTATATACCTGATCCAAATTAAAATGTACAATTGTTGCTTCGTCATTCTTTATTGAATACAAATGGGGGAAATATTATCAGGGGGTAAAACAGATCTCAAAAGACGAAAGTGGGTTGTTGATTCCCAGCTTTGTGAAGCAAGAAGACGCCGGTTATCATTCAAGTACATTCCTAATGTGTAACGTTCGGGGAATTTCTGTAGTCATTTTTTGGGGGGGATTGTCGTGTAGTTCTGGAAAATACATGACTGTAGAACAATGATGGGAGTCAGACACAGCAGCAACACGAGAGGACATCCCGTTTCTACCAGTAAAAAAAGCTGTACATGTTCGACTTATAAAATGTACAATGTAACAGAACTAGCACTCAGAGACAGACTGAGGGAAAAATGACAACGCAGTTCGGTTCGTTTTCTTCCTCCCCATCTAACACCAGTAGTTTATTTATCGGAGACCTTTTATTTGACCATATCAAGCTTCACTGCATCTGGGCCGAGACCAGTCTGTACCACAATGCACCCTGCTCGCTCCCTCAACGTCCACTTCAACTTTCTACAGCAGAATCAGGTTCAATTCCATTTACATCCATGGCTACTTAAATAAGTGAAGTGGACATCCATCGACGAGTCTCCCATGTCAAGTTTAGTTGACTGGCATTTGAAATGGAATTGACCCCACTCTTTTTAATATGGTTTGGTTAGAAAGATAAAATTACCCTGCAAAGTCATTCAAAAGAAGAAGATTCTACAAACAGAGCATAATGGCTTTGCATCATTGATTATTTATAAAAAATGTATTTAGTTTGGCGAGGGAGTGCTTTCATATTGGCCAGGTAATATTTCTAGGACCAGGGAGTTTTTCCTAAACTTGGGCCCTAGATATTAGTTAGAAGCTATTACTAGGGTGCAGAGTTTTTCCTGGTTAGGTCACGAGGTCAAGAAAAACACTAGACCCAAATGTAACATTACCGATCACGTTAACGCATGGACCCCTTTCTCAAGCAAATAATTATACCCCAATAATATCTTATATTTACACATTGTAAATATCTCTGTTCCAAACAGCACCTTATTCCCTATATAGTGAACTACTTTTGACCAGAGCCCTATGGGAAAACATGGTCAAAAGTAGTGCACTAAAATAGGGAATAGGTTGCCATTTGGAACGGAACATCTCTGAAATATTACCCCCAAATAATTCCAAACCACATTCATCTCAGATGCCTACACAAGAATGGCAGGACTAAATTAGTCAAATATACATATATATATATATTTTTTTTAAAGACACATCTAGGAAAAAGTCAACATAACATTCGTAAATAATGATACTTAAATAAAAACAACAGACCCTAGTTTTAATATAGGTTGTTCCCCATCCTTGTTTAACATCCCTCTCCATCTCATCCATTTGATGGAGGTGCGGTGGTATGGGTGCGTCCCGATATTCCCAATCTGGTACACAGGGCTCTGGTCAAAATCAGTGCCCTATATAGGGCATAGAGTGCCACAGGGCTCTGGTCAAAATCAGTGCCCTATATAGGGAATAGAGTGCCACAGGGCTCTGGTCAAAATCAGTGCCCTCTATAGGGAATAGAGTGCCACAGGGCTCTGGTCAAAATCAGTGCCCTATATAGGGAATAGAGTGCCACAGGGCTCTGGTCAAAATCAGTTCCCTATATAGGGCCGAGAATGCCACAGGGCTCTGGTCAAAATCAGTTCCCTATATAGGGAATAGGGTGCCACAGGGCTCTGGTCAAAATCAGTGCCCTCTATAGGGAATAGGGGTGTCATTTGGGACACGGCGTGTCAGCACATTTAAAGAAACAGAACGGCTAAAAACGCCTTTACAGACTGATCTGTGGTCTGTTTTAGAGGTTTCCAACCTAAATGGTCAAGTTGAGGAATAATGGTAAAGGTAGATCCCACAGATCCTAGATCTGTGTCTGGGGGTCAACTTCAACCTAAAAAGACCCAACAGCTAAAATGACCTTTGAACTCCTCTCATACATGGAGGGGCTGAGTCACAATAGTCTAACGCGGTGTCCTCTCCTCTAGTTTCCTTTCCTTCATCTGCATTGATGTGAGAGGACTGGACTGGTGAAAGCAAATACCTGGAAAGGCATAAATAGTTGCTGTCCCCTACCCAGTGTTTCTACATCACTGCAGATGGAGAGATGAAGATGCCCCGTTAGACTACTGAGACAGAACCAGGAAGTAAAACAGGATTCATTACAGACCAGTGTAGTGTGTTGGTAACATATGAAGCTGCTCGAGCTAAACAGTATTTACGGACCATCAGGCTGCATTTCATGTCCCTCTAAGCTAGGCTGGAATATACACTACGGAAAGCTGTTTTTCTGTACTGTGTCCTGCTCTCTCTGTGTGTGTGTGTGTGTGTGTGTGTGTGTGTGTGTTCGCGGGTCGCTTGCTCCAAACACAAAAATCAACCCAAGTGTGTTGGCTGTGTGTGTGTGTGTCAATCGCACTGTCAGCAATAACCTATAGAGAAAGAAAAGGGTAAAACTACTGTTTAACACACACACACACACACACACACACACACGAGAAATAGGGTGTCCTTTGTGACTCAGAGAGAGTGAACCATATAGGCTAGAGTGTACTAGTGTTTACTAGGTAGATAGTAAGCGATAGGCTAGAGTGTTACTAGTGTTTACTAGGTAGATAGTAGCCTATAGGCTAGAGGAGTGTACTAGTGTTTACTAGGTAGATAGTAGCCTATAGGCTAGAGGAGTGACTAGTGTTTACTAGGTAGATAGTAGCCTATAGGCTAGAGTGTACTAGTGTTTACTAGGTAGATAGTAGCCTATAGGCTAGGGAGTGTACTAGTGTTTACTAGGTAGATAGTAGCCTATAGGCTAGGGAGTGTACTAGTGTTTACTAGGTAGATAGTAGCCTATAGGCTAGAGGAGTGTACTAGTGTTTACTAGGTAGATAGTAGCCTATAGGCTAGAGGAGTGTACTAGTGTTTACTAGAGTAGTAGCGTATAGGTAGAGTGTACTAGTGTTTAGGTAGATAGTAGCCTATAGGCTAGAGGAGTGGACTAGTGTTTACTAGGTATAGTAGCCTATAGGCTAGAGAGTGTACTAGTGTTTACTAGTAGATAGTAGCCTATAGGCTAGAGATGGTTACTAGTGTTTACTAGGTAGATAGTAGCCTATAGGCTAGAGTGTACTAGTGTTTACTAGTAGATAGTAGCCTATAGGCTAGAGGTGTACTAGTTTTACTAGGTAGATAGTAGCCTATAGGCTAGAGGAGTGTACTAGTGTTTACTAGGTAGATAGTAGCCTTAGGCGAGAGTGTACTAGTGTTACTAGGTAGATAGTAGCCTATAGGCTAGAGGAGTGTACTAGTGTTTTACTAGGTAGATAGTAGCCTATAGCTAGAGTGTACTAGTGTTTACAGGTAGATAGTAGCCTATAGGCTAGAGGAGTGTACTAGTGTTTACTAGGTAGATAGTAGCCTATAGGCTAGAGGAGTGTACTAGTGTTTACTAGGTAGATAGTAGCCTATAGCTAGAGTGTACTAGTGTTACTAGGTAGATAGTAGCCTATAGGCTGAGGTGTACTAGTGTTTACTAGGTAGATAGTAGCCTATAGGCTAGAGGATGTACTAGGTGTTACTAGGTAGATAGTAGCCTATAGGCTAGAGGGTGTACTAGTGTTTACTAGGTAGATAGTAGCCTATAGGCTAGAGGAGTGTACTAGTGTTTACTAGGTAGATAGTAGCCTATAGCTAGAGGAGTGTACTAGTGTTTATAGGTAGATAGTAGCCTATAGGCTAGAGGAGTGTACTAGTGTTTACTAGGTAGATAGTAGCCTATAGGCTAGAGGGGTGTACTAGTGTTTACTAGGTAGATAGTAGCCTATAGGCTAGAGGAGTGTACTAGTGTTTACTAGGTAGATAGTAGCCTATAGGCTAGAGGAGTGTACTAGTGTTTACTAGGTAGATAGTAGCCTATAGGCTAGAGGAGTGTACTAGTGTTTACTAGGTAGATAGTAGCCTATAGGCTAGAGAGTGTACTAGTGTTTACTAGGTAGATAGTAGCCTATAGGCTAGAGGAGTGTACTAGTGTTTACTAGGTAGATAGTAGCCTATAGGCTAGAGGAGTGTACTAGTGTTTACTAGGTAGATAGTAGCCTATAGGCTAGAGGAGTGTACTAGTGTTTACTAGGTAGATAGTAGCCTATAGGCTAGAGGAGTGTACTAGTGGTTACTAGGTAGAAGTAGCCTATAGCTAGAGTGTACTAGTGTTACTAGGTAGATAGTAGCTATAGGCTAGAGGAGTGTACTAGTGTTTACTAGGTAGATAGTAGCCTATAGTCTAGAGTGTACTAGTGTTTACTAGGTAGATAGTAGCCTATAGGCTAGAGGAGTGTACTAGGTGTTACTAGGTAGATAGTAGCCTATAGCTAGAGGAGTGTACTAGTGTTTACTAGGTAGATAGTAGCCTATAGGCTAGAGGAGGTGTACTAGTGTTTACTAGGTAGATAGTGCCTATAGGCTAGGAGTGTACTAGTGTTTACTAGGTAGATAGTAGCCTATAGTCTAGAAGTGTACTAGTGTTTACTAGGTAGATAGTAGCCTATAGTCTAGAGGGTGTACTAGTGTTTTACTAGGTAGATAGTAGCCTATAGGCTAGAGGATGTACTAGTGTTTACTAGGTAGATAGTAGCCTATAGGCTAGAGGAGTGTACTATGTTTACTAGGTAGATGTAGCCTATAGCTAGAGAGTGTACTAGTGTGTTACTAGGTAGATAGTAGCCTATAGGCTAGAGGAGTGTACTAGTGTTTACTAGGTAGATAGTAGCCTATAGGCTAGAGGAGTGTACTAGTGTTTACTAGGTAGATAGTAGCCTGTAGGCTAGAGTGTACTAGTGTTTACTAGGTAGATAGTAGCCTATAGGCTAGAGGAGTGTACTAGTGTTACTAGGTAGATAGTAGCCTATAGTCTAGAGTGTACTAGTGTTTACTAGGTAGATAGTAGCCTATAGGCTAGGAGTGTACTAGTGTTTACTAGGTAGATAGTAGCCTATAGTCTAGAGTGTACTAGTGTTTACTAGGTAGATAGTAGCCTATAGGCTAGAGGAGTGTACTAGTGTTTACTAGGTAGATAGTAGCCTATAGTCTAGAGTGTACTAGTGTTTACTAGGTAGATAGTAGCCTATAGGCTAGAGTGTACTAGTGTTACTAGGTAGATAGTACCTATAGGCTAGAGGAGTGTTACTAGTGTTTACTAGGTAGATAGTAGCCTATAGGCTAGAGGGTGTACTAGTGTTTTACTAGGTAGATAGGTCTACAATAGGCCTAAGTTAATGAGTTTAACTCTACCACACTCCAAATGCGCCTATGAGACCCTACGAGCCAAAGTTAAACAAAATAGTGCACTACGAGAGAATAGGGTGCCATTTGGGATGCAAGTATAACTAGTACTGGTCAGGATAGGTGAAAAACCCCAGGCCCTGTGTACGGGCCAACCAATGAGCAGCCAGTTCCTTACTGTACATTCACTTAACACAGGACCCACTCTAGTCCTAGCTAATTTAATATATAAAACACCTCCCATGTCAGAGCTATATTTCATAAAACCTGTGATCTAGGATCAGGTCCTTGTCCATAGAAATCTGATTGGTTATGATCTACATGGCCAAACAATACTCGATTAGCACATCCTACTCTGAGAAGCTTTATGAATAGTGGGCCATATTCCAGTTTGCTCTCTGTTGAGAGAAATCGGTTCTGTCCAAAATCTGCACTAGCATACTACTTAGCAGTGTGCTAGTATAGATATTGGGACGTAGACTATAAAGAGTGAAGTTAGTTACTCCAACTGGCAGTGTAACACATATTTAACATTACCAAACAACAGCTATGTTTGGTTAACTTGTGCGTTCAAAGAAGAAAATAAACATCTGTCTACATCAGGCTCTGATTGGAAGGTTGAGATCAGGTGACAGGAAGTGGAGGAGCTAAATGAGGACCTACTCCATATCTAGTGCACTACGTTTGGAGTGCACTAGATAAATAAATAGGGTGCCATTTGAAACACTGCCATTGACACCAATGAGGAACTTGCTTGATTAGGAGACATACAACATACACACATGGTTGGCAGGCGTTTTTGTAGGGTGTGTGTGGTGTAGTTTGCTGTTGTTGCCAGAGAGAGTGGGGTGGGGGGGGGGGGGGGCTAGAGAGCACACGTGTCCCTTTAAAAACAGATATTACGTGCAGCTTTTGGCATCCAAACCATAATATAACACAGCCAGATCTGGCCTGCTGAGCTGCAAAAAGGGACCAAACTCTTCTCTCCACCCCACTCTCCAACCAAACCAACCGACAAAGAAAAGGAGAACATTTCTGAAAATGGCAGATCTACTTTTCATCCTACCAAACTGCTGTTTAACACCACCGCAGTGGCACTATGTATGACAAGGACACCAGTAATGACAACACGCTATGTAAGCGGCGAGCTAGCCAAGCCAACATATTTTCTAATCTACCGTCAAACCATAGAGAGAGAGACCATCAGGACGATCTTGACTAGGATGATGATGACTATGACGAAGCATAACGATCCCTGATCGCTGATCTTCTTCTCCAATGAAGTCATATCCTGTCACACTGATGGGTTGCTCGGCCATCGTTGGCTCCTGTCTGCTGAAGACCCTCCATCCATCCTCCTGGCGCTCCACAGTGCAAAGCTCTGCTGTAAAGCCTGAATATTTATAACAGATGGTGGGATGGGCGGGGCCTGTGGCAGCCCAAGCCCCTCCCTATGCTGAGTCCAAATCGCATTGGCTGGTTCAGTCCCGGGACTGGTAGAACAGGATGTAACCGGACTCAGAGTTCTTGGAAATGTCCGACGTTAGACCGTAGAACTCCTCGATCGCCTGGGCGTCGATTTTCTAGAAAAGTTGGAGAAGATAAAAAGAGGGAGGAGTTTAAGATGAGAGAAGGACAACAGACGCCCTTCCATGACCCATTATTCACCATATGTTGTTTTCTTCTGGCACGAGACAGACGCGACATATAGTTCACCATATATATTAGTTCACCATATATATTAGTTCACCATATATATTAGTTCACCATATATATTAGTTCATATATATTAGTTCACCATATATATTAGTTCACCATATATATTAGTTCACCATATATACTTTCCGAATGCCCTGTATATAATTCACCAGTGCATTCGGAAAGTATTGAGACCCCTTGACTTTTTCCGCATTTTGTTACGGGACACCCTTATTTTAAAATGTATTCATTTCTTTTTTCATCATCAATCTACACACAATAATGACAAAGCAAAACCAGGTTATTTTTTTTATTGCAAATGTATTATTTATTTTTAAACAATATTGAAATATAACATTTACATAAGTATTCAACACCCTTTACTCAGTACTTTGTTGAAGCACCTGGTAGCTATTACAGCCTCGAGTCTTGGGTATGACGCTACAAGATTGGCACACCTGTATTTGGTGATTCTCTCTCATTCTCTGCAGATCCTCTAAACCTCTGTCAGGTTGGATGGGGAGTGTTGCCGCACAGCGATTTTCAGGTCTCTCCAGAGACGATCGATCGGGTTCAAGTTCAGGCTCTGGCTGGGCCACTCAAGGACATTCAGAGACTTGTCCTGAAGCCACTCCTGCGTTGTCTTGGCTGTGTGCTTATGGTCATTGTCCTGTTGGAAGGTGAACCTTCACCCCAGTCTGAGGTCCTGAGCTCTCTGGAGCAGGTTTTCAACGATCTTTCAGTACTTTGCTCCATTCATCTTTCCCTCGATCCTAACTAGCCTCCCAGTCCCTGCCGCTGAAAAACATCCCCACAGCATGATGCTGCCACCACCATGCTTCACCGTAGGGATGGGGCCAGGTTTCCTCCAGACGTAACACTTGGCATTCAGGCCAAAGAGTTCAATCTTGGTTTCATCAGACCAGAGAATCTTGTTTCTTGCAAAGTACAGAGAGATCCTTGATGAAAACCTTCTCCAGAGTGCTCAGGACCTCAGACTGGAGAGAAGGTTCACCTTCCTACAGGACAATGACCCTGAGCACCCAGCAAAGACAACGCAGGAGTGGCTTCGGGACAAGTCTCTGAATGTCTTTGAGTGGACCAGCCAGAGCCCGGACTTGAACCCGATCGAACATCTCTGGAGACCTGAAAATAGCTGTACAGCAAAGCTCCCCATCCAACCAGACAGAGCTTGAGAGGATCTGCAGAGAAGAATGGGAGAAACTCCCCAAATACAGGTGTGCCAAACTTGTAGCGTCATACAAAAATGACTCAATGCTGTAATCACTGCCAAAAGTGCTTTAACAAAGTACCGAGTAAAGGGTCTTATCAAAGGTGATATTTCAATCTTTTACATTTTAAATAAACTCTTTTTGCTTTATCATTATGGGGTATTGTGTAGATAGTCCCCCCCATAAATGTAATACATTCCAGAATAAGTCTGTAACGTAACAAAATGTAGAGAAAGTCATGGGATCTGAATACTTTCAGAATGCACTGTAGTTCAGCATGTATATAGGTCACTACTTCTCTCCAGGGCCCCATGTTAAAAGAGACCCCCGTCTTTCTACTGTGTTCTGTGTTACTGGTCATTTTGGAACTCTTTAAGAATAGTATAATGTTCATGGTAAAACTAGGGCTGGGCGATATGGACAATAATCCATATCGCGATAACTTGCCTGAATTGATGCGATAACGATAAATCGAAAGACAACTTCATAACATTAATGTGCACCACATTTTATTTTTAATTTTTTTCCTCGCTTCACCGTCCCAGCTCTAGGTGAAACATGTGGATACAAACCTCAATGAAAAGACCAGAATAAATAGCTAGTGCTTCTACCAATTGTGGGGCTAGAGTAGTGAGGCCACAATGTTTACTAGCTCTCCAGTTTCAGTGCCAGCCAAACGACAAAGAAGAGGGGGAGGGAGGAGGAGAAACAGGGGAAAGAGACAGGCGAAAGAAGAGGGGGAGGGAGGAGGAGAAACAGGGGAAAGAGACAGGGGAAAGAAGAGGGGGAGGGAGGAGGAGAAACAGGGGAAAGAGACAGGGGAAAGAAGAGGGGGAGGGAGGATAAACAGGGGAAAGAGGAGAGAAAATAAAGAGAAGCAAAGTCTACTATTCAACCCGTTCCAAGTTTCCCCTTAGCTGCAGATCTAGCAGTGTTTCCCCTATGATTTTTTTCAGTAGCGGTGGCAAAGTTAGTGAGGAGGGGATGGGGGGGACGTGGTAGGGGCGTGGCCAATGGCACGGTTTTAGTGGCCCTCTTAGCCGCAGAGACAAAATGTTGCTGTTTTGAAGCTAATTTCCTGAAATTCTACACATTTTGGGATTGCTTATGCCGTGTTCTTATCCGAGTGACTAAACATAAAATAAATGGGGGCCCCATGCCATGACATTTTGATTCTCCTGTCTAGTTTTTATTTTGGTGATTGTTAGTTCTCAAAGATTCTTATTTAAAAACGATATAGCTCCATTATATTTTCTACATACTTAATATCTGGATTTAGTTGTTTCAGTTTACACTGAAAACGTTTTACCKCCCCCCCCCCCCCCCCCAAAAAATAACAAATAAAAATCACACATTGATTTTTTTCTTCTTTTTCCTTTGCAGTGGCGGTGCGCTGCTGCTAAATGCATATAGGGGAAACACTGGATCTAGGATCGGCCTACTGACCCTAAACCTTAACCATTCAAAGGGAAAACCTGATCCGAGACCAGTGTCTTGGAGTTAACATGTTACCAAGCCCAGCGGAAACTCCATCACTCAGCCAGATCCTGCACGTCCACCAGTTGTTCAGATGGGACTCTGTCCCATAGTGGAAAAACCCCTAGACACTGATCTTTGATCAGTTTTGAATTCTCCCCTCTAATTCTGGGTAAACCGAGTAAGCTGATCCTAGAGCTGTGCCTATTGGAAGCGTCTACACCGAATGGAAAAAGCAGGCCCCTCGATGACTATAACATACCACTGCAGGTACATTTAAAACAGAGCCATAAACTACTGTTTGGTGCCAGGTTTCCTCCAGACGTGACGCTTGGCATTCAGACCAAAGAGTTCAATCTTGGCTTCATCAGACCACAGTGCCTTTTGACAAACTCCAAGCGGGCTGCCATGTGCCTTTTACTGAGGAGTGGCTTCCGTCTGGCCACTCTACCATAAAGGCCTGATTAGTGGAGTGCTGCAGAGATGGTTGTCCTTCTGGAAGGTTATCCCATCTCCACAGAGGAACTCTGGAGCTCTGTCAGAGTGACCATTGGTCACCTCCCCGACCAAGGCCCTTCTCCCCCGATTGCTCAGTTTGTCCGGGCGGCCAGCTCTAGGAAGAGTCTTGGTGGTTCCAAACTTCTTCCACTTAAGAATGATGGAGGCCACTGTGTTCTTGGGGACCTTCAATGCTGCAGAAATTTTTTGGTAACCTTCCCCAGATCTGTGCCTCGACACAATCCTGTCTCGGAGCTCTATGGACAATTCCTTCGACCTCATCGTTTGGTTTTCAGTCAACTGTGGGACCTTACATAGACAAGTGTGTGCCTTTCCAAATCATGTCCAATCAGTTGAATTTACCACAGGTGGACTCCAATCAAGTTGTAGAAACATCTCAAGGATAACCAATGGAAACATGATGCACCTGAGCTCAATTTTGAGTCTCATTGCAAAGGGTCGGAATACTTGTGTAAATAAGGTTTGTTAATTATTTTTAATAAATTAGCAAAAAAAATCTAAAAACCTTTTTTCGCTTTGTCATTATGGGGTATTGTGTAGATTGATGAGAAAAAAAAGATGTAATACATTTTAAAATAAGACTGTAACATAACAAAATGTATAAAAGGGGTCTGAAGACTTTCCGAATGCAACGTACATGGCTCTGCGTGGACTTTTTACAATTTGATCTGGGCTGAAAGCACTTCAACAGACACAGAGTAGGCCTGCTTCACTTTCTACAGGGGGTGAAGCAGTTCAACAGACACAGAGTAGGCCTGCTTCACTTCTACAGGGGCGTGAAATAAGCACTTCAACAGACACAGAGTAGGCCTGCTTCACTTTCTACAGGGGTGAAGCAGTTCAACAGACAACAGAGTAGGCCTGCTTCACTTTCTACAGGGGCTGAAAGCACTTCAACAGACACAGAGTAGGCTGCTCTCACTTTCTACAGGGGGTGAAGCAGTTCAACAGACACAGAGTAGGCCTGCTTCACTTTCTACAGGGGGCTGAAAGCACATCAACAGACACAGAGTAGTCCTGCTTTCACTTTCTACCGGGGGTGAAAGCACTTCAACAGACACAGAGTAGGCCTGCTTACCTTTCTACAGGGGGTGAAGCAGTTCAAACAGACACAGAGTGGCCTGCTTCACTTTCTACAGGGGGTAAAGCAGTTCAACAGACACAGAGTAGGCCTGCTTCATCTTTCTACAGGGGCTGAAAGCACTTCAACAGACACAGAGTAGGCCTGCTTCACTTTCTACAGGGGGTGAAGCAGTTCAACACACGACACAGAGTAGGCCTGCTTCACTTTCTACAGGGGCTGAAAGCACTTCAACAGACACAGAGTAGGCCTGCTTCACTTTCTACCGGGGGTGAAAGCACTTCAACGACACAGAGTAGGGCCTGCTTCACTTTCTACAGGGGTGAAGCAGTTTCAACAGACACAGAGTAGGCTGCTCACTTTCTACCGGGGGTGAAAGCACTTCATCAGACACAGAGTAGGCCTGCTTCACTTTCTACAGGGGGTAAAGCAGTTCAACAGACACAGAGTAGGCCTGCTTCACTTTCTACAGGGGCTGAAGCAGTTCAACAGACACAGGAGAGTGGCCTGCTTCCACTTTCCTAACAGGGGTGAGGTAGTTAATCCTGTGCTATGACTGTGTGAGAGACATCTTACAAAACTTCCTAGTGTCTTCTCTAGCCTGCCTGGGGTGCCAGGTGTGCCATTTAATTGGTTCCATTTGTGCCAGGCAGCATATTCAAGCCCAGATAAAGTATTTGAATATGATTGCAAATAGTACTCGAACCCAGGTCTGGTAGAAAGTGTGTGTGTGTGTGGGGGGGGGGGGGGGGGGGGGGGGGGGGGGGGGGGGGGGGGGGGGGGGGGGGGGGGGGGGGGGGGGGGGGGGGTGGGGGGGGGACTTGCAGCCTGGAATACCTGACGGGTCTGTATGGATGCTGTGAATGAGTTAGTAGAATCTGAGATCTAATGGTTTACACTAGGAGTGTGGAAGTGATGTATTGTGTCAGATGTTGACAACACATCATTATTGGAGGCGCCTGCAGAGACAGTTATTGCCTTGGCCGATCCGTAAAAACAACAGTTTATTTTACCACTGTGTTTTGCTTGCCTCTGGCAAACCCCATCTTTAACACCGGAAATGGCCGGGTCTCAAGTCATCCCAGTTCACGCCTTTGGGGCGTCAACATTCTAACGGCCTAATAAATACATTCAATATAGGCTATCGCAATAATAATAATTTGGTTGTGTTTATGAAGGTCTTAGGTAACAATAGAATACGAAACACATTTCAAAGAACACAATAGCAATTTCAATCGTTTGTTACAATAGGCTCTATGTAGAAACGAGGGGGGAAAAACACTTCAGTGTTCTACACCAGCACAAAGAAAATTAATTATCTCGTTTTATTTAACTAGGCAAGTCAGTTAAGCACAAATCCTTATTTACAATGACAGCCTACCTCAGCCAAACCCTAACGACGCCACCCTATGGGACTCCCAATCACAGCCAGATGTGATACAGCCTGGAATCGAACCAGGGTCTGTAGTGACGCCTCTAGTACTGAGATGCAGTGCCTAGACCGCTGCCCCACTCGTGAGCCCCTTTTAAAGGCAGGTCTTAGGAAACATTATTAAAGAAAAAGGATTTCAAAAGAACAGAACAGCATATTTTAAGTTTTATCATGTTACTAGGCTGTGCTTAGTAGCGTAGGCTATATGGTGCCACGAGAGCTCAAGTATGGAACGCATGGAATTGTGGTAATTCGACAAAAGTGATATTATGAAATGGAGCCGATCTGCTCAATTTTAAGAGTCGTTTGACAAATGTAGGTGTTTTTGAAACTTTAGAATCCAACTTTCAATAGAAAACGACCAGCATGAACCTCTGTAAGATCATTTGAAAAAAGTAGATTTTTTTTCTTTGTCAATTACCCACGCTGCTCTGCAGTCTCTTCCTTCACAAGGCAATTGATAATATTGTCCATTTATTATTGCCTTAAGGCTACAGCTATTATTGTGTGTGTGAAATTAGTTTCCATTTAGTTATGTTGTAGTTTCGATGGGCCATTGTCAGATGCAGCCAACTGTCAGGTGAAGGAATTGTAGGGGGGGGGGGGATTTGACGTCATCCTAAAACTGCAGTTTGTGATATCAAAATTCTACCAACGTTAGTTTGTTAAAACTTCTTATGGATGGGGGGCAGTATTGAGTAGCTTGCCCAGAGGTGCCCAGAGTAAACTGCCTGCTACTCAGGCCCAGAAGCTAAGATATGCATATTATTGGTAGATTTGGATAAAAAAAAACTCTGAAGTTTCTAAAACTGTTTGAATGATGTCTGTGAGTATAACAGAACTCATATGGCAGGCAAAAACCTGAGAAAAAATCCAACGAGGTAGTGGAAAATCTGAGGTTTGCCTATCCAAGATACTAACTCTTTGCCTATCCAAGATACAGTGGAAATTTGGTCCGATTGCACTTCCTAAGGCTTCCACTAGATGTCAACAGTCATTAGAACCTTGTTTGAGGCTTCTACTGTGAAGGAGGAAGGAATGAGAGCTGTTTCAACCAGAGGTCTGGCAGAGTGCCATGAGCTCAGTCTCGCGCGCTCCCGTGAGAGTTAGCTGCGTTCCATTGCATTTCTAAAGACAAAGGAATTCTCCGGTTGAAACATTATTGAAGATTTATGTTAAAAACTTCCTAAAGATTGATTCAATACATCGTTTGACATGTTTCTACGAACTGTAACGGAACTTTTTGACTTTTCGTCTGGACCTAGTGCTCGCGCCTCATGAATTTGGATTTGTGACATAAATGTGCGAACAAAAAGGAGGAATTTGGACATAAATTATGGACTTTATCGAACAAAACAAACATTTATTGTGGAACTGGGATTCCTGGGAGTGCATTGATGAAGATCATCAAAGGTAAGTGAATATTTCTAATGCTATTTCTGACTTCTGTTGACTCCACAACATGGCGGGTACCTGTATGGCTTGTTTTTGTGTCTGAGCGCCGTACTCAGATTATTGCATGGTGTGCTTTATCCGTAAAAAAAAAATCAAATCTGACGCAGCGGTTGCATTAAGGAGAAGTGGATCTATAATTCCATGTATAACACTTGTATTTTCATCAACATTTATGATGAGTATTTCTGTAAATTGATGTGGCTCTCTGCAAAAATCACCGGATGTTTTCGAAGCAAAACATTACTGACCATAATGCGCCAATGTAAACTGAGATTTTTGGATATAAATATGAACTTTATCGAAGAAAACATCCATGTATTGTGTAACATGAAGTCCTATGAGTGTCATCTGATGAAGATCATCAAAGGTTAGTGATTCATTTTATCTCCATTTCTGCTTTTTGTAACTCCTCTCTTTGGCTGGAAAAATGGCTGTGTTTTTCTGTGACTAGTTGCTGACCTAACATAATCGTTTGGTGTGCTTTCGTCGTAAAGCCTTTTTGAAATCGGACACTGTGGTGGGATTAACAACAACTTTATCTTTAAAATGGTGTAAAATACTTGTATGTTTGAGGAATTTTTATTATGCGATTTCTGTTGTTTGAATTTGGAGCCCTTCACTTCCACTGGCTGTTGTCATATTGATCCCGTTAGCGAGATTTCAGCCGTAAGAAGTTAAAGATTTATTTAGGAAGTCAAGGACCGAGGGGGACATGACATAAATGGCAGAGATATTACCATTTTTGAAATTCACATGATGTCCAAAATACGTCATCTGTGCTTTTAGTGTTAAACCATAATTTGAAAACCCAGTTTGAGTGTTACATGGGTGTACTATAGACTAATATTAGATTTAAGAAAGAAAGAGGGTGGGAGAGCGAGAGAGAAATAGAGAGAAATAGAGAGAGAGAAATAGATGGGGAGAGAAATAGAGAGGGGAAGAGCGAAAGAGAAATAGAGAGGGGGAGAGAGAGAAATAGAGAGGGGGAGAGGAAAGAAGAAATAGATGAGGGGGAGAGCGAGAGAGAAATAGAGAGGGGGAGAGGAAGGAGAAAGAGAGAGAGAAATAGAGGGGGGGGAAATAGGGGGAGGAGAAGAGAAATAGAGGGGGAGGGAGAGAAATAGAGGGGGGAAAGGGAAGGAAATATGAGGGGGGAGAGGGAGAAGAAATAGAAGCGGGGAGAGAGGAAATAGAAGGGGGGAAGAAAGAGAGAAATAGAGAGGGCAGAGAGAGAGAAAGAGAAAGAGAGAAATAGAGAGAGAGAGAGAAATAGAGGGTGGTGGGAAAGAGAGAGAAATAGAGAGGGGGAGAGAGAGAGAAATAGAGGGTGGGAGAGATATATTATTGAAGAGGTTAATCCCTCCTTACCTCTACGATGTCATCATCAAACAGTAGCCAGAACCCATGACTCTTCACTATGGTGATGTAATGACCACGGTTTGGACCACTGTGGACAGAGAGAGGAAAGTATTCACACCCCTTGACTTTTCACACGTTTTATGTTACAGCCTGAATTTAAAATTCATTCAATTTAGATTTTGTGTCACTGGCCTACAAACAATGTCAGTGGATTTTTTTCGTTTACAAATTATTAACAAATGAAAACTGAAATGTATTGAGTCAAGTATTCAACTACTTTGTAAATGGCAAGCCTAAATAACTCAAGTAGTAAAATTAGCTTAACAAGTCACAGAAATTGAAATAGTGTTTAACATGATTTTTTGAATGACTACCTCATCTCTGTACCCCACACACATACAATTACCTAAAGATCCCTCAGTCGAGCAGTGAATTTCAAACACAGATTCAACCACAAACACCAGGGAGATTTTACAATGCCTCGCAAAGAAGGGAACCCATTGGTAGATTAAAAATATAAATAAAATAAAAAAAACTGACATTGAATATCCCTTTGAGTATTGTGAAGTTATTAATTCCAGTTGTGTATCTATACACCCAGGTACTACAAAGATACAGGAGTCCTGAATAAACCGCTCAGGGATTTCACCATGAGGCCAGTGGTGACTTTAAACCAGCTACAGAGTTGAATGGCTGTGATAAGAGAACACTGAGGATGGATCAACAACATTGCAGTTACTCCACAATACTAACCTAATTAACAGAGTGAAGCCTGTACAGAATACAAATATTCCAAAACATGCATCCTGTTTGCAATAAGGCACTAAAGTAATACTGAGGCTATGGAACCCTGACCTGTTTGTGCTACCTGTCCCAGACCTGCTGTTTTCAACTCTCTAGAGACCGCAGGAGCGGTAGAGCCTCTCTGAATGATCGGCTATGAAAAGCCAACTGACATTTACTCCTGAGGTGCTGACCTGTTGCACCTTCTACAACCACTGTGATTATTATTATTTGACCCTGCTGGTCATCTATGAACATTTGAACATCATGGCCATCTTCTGTTATAATCTCCACCCGGCACAGCCAGAAGAGGACTGGCCACCCCTCATAGCCTGGTTCCTCTCTAGGTTTCTTCCTAGGTTCTGGCCTTTNTCGGCTATGAAAAGCCAACTGACATTTACTCCTGAGGTGCTGACCTGTTGCACCTTCTACAACCACTGTGATTATTATTATTTGACCCTGCTGGTCATCTATGAACATTTGAACATCATGGCCATCTTCTGTTATAATCTCCACCCGGCACAGCCAGAAGAGGACTGGCCACCCCTCATAGCCTGGTTCCTCTCTAGGTTTCTTCCTAGGTTCTGGCCTTTCTAGGGAGTTTTTCCRAGCCACCGTGCTTCTACACCTGCATTGCTTGCTGTCTGGGGTTTTAGGCTGGGTTTCTGTACAGCACTTTGTGACATCAGCTGATGTAAGAAGGGCTTTATGAATACATTTGATTTATTGATTGATTGATACTACAAAAAAATGTGACAAAGAAATACATTTTATGCCCTGAATACAATGTGTTATGATCAACAACCAACTCGACCGATGATGAAGCAGCATACCACCCTGCATACCACTGCTGGCTTGCTTCTGAAGCTAAGCAGGGTTGGTCCTGGTCAGTCCCTGGATGGGAGACCAGATGCTGCTGGAAGTGGTGTTGGAGGGCCAGTAGGAGGCACTCTTTCCTCTGGTCTAAAACAAAACAAAAATATCCCAATGCCCCAGGGCAGTGATTGGGGACACTGCCCTGTGTAGGGTGCCGTCTTTCGGATGGGACGTTAAACGGGTGTCCTGACTCTCTGAGGTCATTAAAGATCCCATGGCACTTATCGTAAGAGTAGGGGTGTTAACCCCGGTGTCCTGGCTAAATTCCCAATCTGGCCCTCAAACCATCATGGTCACCTAATAATCCCCAGTTTACAATTGGCTCATTCATCCCCCTCCTCTCCCCTGTAACTATTCCCCAGGTCGTTGCTGCAAATGAGAACGTGTTCTCAGTCAACTTACCTGGTAAAATAACGGTAAAAAAATAAAAAAATAAAAATGAAGAATGTTAAAAACAATCATGTGCAAATATTGTATAGTCCAGGTGTGGAAAGCTCTTAGACTTACCCAGAAAGACTCACAGCTGTAATCACTGCCAAAGGGGATTCTAACATGTATTGACTCTTATGAATAACTACGTAGATATTTCTGTTTTTTATTTCTAATAACCTGTTTTCTTTTTGTCATTATGGGGTATAGTGATGTCATTATGGGGTATAGTGATGTCATTATGGGGTATAGTGATGTCATTACGGGGTATAGTGATGTCATTACGGGGTATAGTGATGTCATTACGGGGTATAGTTAGTATACAAATTTTAGACAGGGGTTAATGACCACGGCGTGGACCACGGCAGACAGAGAGGAACACAGACATACCCGTTATAGAGTTATCACAAAAGACTGTGCATGTCTATCAATCTGTACGTATATGTCTGTTCAAGTTACCAGAGAGAGAGAGACACACACACACTCTCTTTACCTTCCACAGTGGACGACCACGGCGACCAGATCGTACATGCGGTCGGGGTTGGTGGCGTCTCCTGAGGTGTTGAAGAGGCGAAGCTCCAAAGGGAAGACGACGCGATAGGACAGCTTGGTATAACGCTGCAGCTGGTCCATGTATTTAAACCTCTTCAGATGTAAGGCCAGGATCATAGGCAGCTTCTTCACACGCATCCTAATAACAACAACCAGCAACAATGTTACCGTTAGTAGTGTGGCAGCTAGCCTAGCGGTTAAGAGTGTTGAGCCAGAAACCTAAAGGTTGCCGGTTCGAATGCCAGAGCAAACTACATGAAAAATCTGCTGATGTGCCCTTGAGCAAGACACTTGACACGAATTGCTCCTGTAAGTAAGTCACTCTGGATAAGAGCATCTTCCTAATGACTAAAATATATAAACTATGTGTGTTAATGTTAGGGGTTAAAGGTCTGCAGACGGAGCACCAGGATCATCACATGCATCTGATTTCTAATAATATAGAACACAGTCATGTGTTCCTACAGGATGGCGGAGCGATACCCCGGTCTGCATCTGGGAAACGGCAGATTGTGCGCAGCTGACGCTGTACACAAGGTACTACAGCCTTTCCATTCCTGCACCGCCCAAATGAAGTGGGCTTTTTAGGGGGGAGTAGAGGCCTGGGCTGGGATGTATGGGGCCCTTAGTTGGAGTGTTTAATTATTCAACTCAAGATACACAGCATCGCTCACACGCCTCTCCCTTATTTGACCTAGATGGCTTGTGTGCATGTATTGATATGTAGGCTGTGAGCCATTTTTAAACGTATGTAGTTCTGTCCTTGAGCTCTTCTGGTCTATTAGTGTTCTGTATTATGTTTCAAGTGGACCCCAGGAAGAGTAGCTGCTGCCTTCACAATGGAGATCCTAATAAAATACACTAACAGAGATGATCAAGTCCACTTAACATCTGAACACGTACCAGGCCAAGCTACAGTTAGTACGTCAGCCAGTTGGTATTCAGAGCTGACTAACTACACGACTCACTCTGCAGCATCAGAGTAAAAACCATAATGCACTTTTCAAAACAGACCATTTCTCCTAGCAACAACAGCGGCCATTTTTGTAGTGTTAGCCTGTATTTACCACCATGGAAAACTCCAGGCCTTCGTCATCATCATCATCATCTATGTCAAATCCAACTGCTGTCTAAATCCATTTTTTAGACCAGCCAGCTCACCTTTTCTGTGCTTCCTGTTTACTCCGACACTGTTCACAGTAGTACTTGTATTCACTACACAGTGTCTCTGTGTTGCTGAAACCCCTGTGGAGAGAAGAAACAGTGACCTCACGCACGGAGTAACCAATTTCACTAACACTTTCTCCAATTGAACACAACTTTGTGGTCCAGGTGTGCCACACACACACACACACACACACACACACACACCACACCATCACACACACACACACCACACACACACACACACACACACACACACACACACACACACACACACACACACACACACACACACACACACACACACACACACACACACACACACACACACACCACACACACACACACACACTGAGACAGTGTGTGATGGAGGTGTTCTGCTCAACATCTACAGACAGGTCCAGGAAGTCTTCGTCTTTACTGCTCACCTGGACACAGACAGGACACTGGTTACATTAACTCTAAACACGGTACAGTATCAGGAAACAGCTCCTGGCCCCATTGATTTCCGGCATTTCAAATCCAATAACGTCTCCATTTTGGCTCTCCTTCTCCCATTAAAAGCATTCGAAATCTGGCACAAGCAGACATCCATTAGAGCTTCTGGGCCTATTCATTTCCTTTATTTCAAATGCAATAACTGTCTCCATCTTGGATCTGCCCATCACAGTATAGTATTTGGTAACTGGCATAGCCTGGCCTCCATTACAGCTCCCTGCCCCATTCATCACCCTATTAACAGCCTTCATCTTGGATCTCCCTCACTTACAGCTTCACAGTTGAGGCAGCGCGTCTCGTTTGTTAGGGTTCCCTGGAAGATTCTCGTGGACCCAGGTCTGCTGCGTCTTCTCCCTCCTCACCCTGTCCTCCTCCCGTCCCGCTGCTGCCCCCAACTCCTCCTCCTCGTTCTGCAACAGTTTTCCATTCTGCTGTCTCTCCTGGCTCTCTCCTCCTCCTGCCAGCGGTCAGCGATAGTGTTGAGGAGGTAGTTGAGAACTCATGGGCATCCTGTTGCATGTAGTTGTCAAACAACTCTGGAGGGAGTGATAAAGAAAGAAGAGTTCTGAACCATCCTAATTATACATTTTCCTTATAGATACATTTTTCTCCCTCCCCCTCCCCTCCTTCTCCCCCATCACTCCTTCCCCCTTCCCCATCAACCTCCCTCCATCACTCCTTCCCCCCCCCCATCACTCCTTCCTCCCTCCCCCATCACTCCTTCCCCATCACTCCTTCCTCCCTCCATCACTCCATCACTCCCTCATCACTCCTCCCCCCCTCCCCATCACTCCTTCCTCCATCACTCCTTCCTCCCTCCCCCATCACTCCTTCCTCCATCACTCCTTCCTCCATCACTCCTTCCTCCCTCCTCCATCACTCCTTCCTCCATCACTCCTTCCTCCTCCTCCATCACTCCTTCCTCCCTCCTCCATCACTCCTTCCTTCCCTCCCATCACTCCTCCCTCCCTCCCTCCCCCCTCCATCCATCACTCCTCCCTCCTCCCCATCCCCCCCATCACTCCTTCCTCCCTCCCCTCCCCCATCACTCCTTCCTCCTCTTACCATTTTCTTTCCTCAGTCGTGAGATGAACTTCTTCGGAGGAATGACTCCCACCTTCTTCTTCTGCGTGGCGATGCTGCAAAAAATGTATTGCATCTTATATCCAAGTGAGTGCTGGCCTTTTTCCCCCCGTTACCTATTTTGGGTTCCAAGCGCCCTTTAAAATGTGTTCACACAAGAGGATAGGAGCAGAGCTGAGAGTTCAGAATATTCTGTCCCTTTACCTGTTGAAGAGGTCAGAAAGACAGGTGAGCAGTGACTCTTTACGTCTGGGCTGGACCTTGTAGGCCAGGACCTTCTCCCTGAATGGACGGCAGAAGTAGAGGGCCTGCAGCACCGAGTTACAGTAGCAGGTGTTCCCAAACTGGGGGAGAGGAAGAGAGACAGAGATCGAGGAGAGAGGAGAGGCAGAGGAAAGAGAGACAGAGATCGAGGAGAGAGGAGAGGCAGAGGAAAGAGAGACAGATCGAGGAGAGAGGAGAGGAAAGAGGAAGAGAGACAGAGATCGAGGAGAGAGGAGAGGAAAGAGGAAGAGAGACAGAGATCGAGGAGAGGCAGAGGAAAGAGGAAGAGAGACAGAGGAGAGGAGAGAGAAAGCACGTGATAAGTCTTGTGTTATGATTGTTGGCAAAAGTGTTACCATGGTACTGTAACGATTGGTAAATATTGTGTTTGTGCAAGTGCATGCTGGGAAACTTTGACCAGTAGCTATTGTTAATCTTGTTGTGTCGGTACTTACGTTGACCAATCCAAAGTAGTGTTCATTAACGGGAAACTGTTCTGGTCCAATCTCCTTCTCCAAAGCAGAGGCATTGGCGCCCTGGAAGAGAAAGTAAGTATTACATGTACATTGATTTTAGCAAGCAGACACTGTAATCCAGGCCGTATTCCAGGCCGGCCAAGCAGACACTGTAATCCAGGCCGGCCAAGCAGACACTGTAATCCAGGCCGTATTCCAGGCCGGCCAAGCAGACGCTGTAATTCCAAGCGCCGTATATCGTTTCCAGGCCGGCCAGGCAGACCACTGTAATCCACGGCCGGCCAAGCAAGACCACTGCTATATCCAGGCCGCTAATCTAGGCCGGCGCAATCAGGCTACAGCATGTAATCCATCGGCCTACCAGACTATCACATTTCCAGGGCCGGCCAAGCAGGACACTGTTAATCCCAGGCCGTCATTCCAGCGCCGGCCAAGCAGACACTGTAATCCACGGCACAGGCCGCCAAGCAGACCACTGTTAATCCAGGCCGGCCAAGCAGGACACTGTAATCCAGGCGGCCACAGCAGGACCAACTGTAATAGCCGTATTCGGCCGGCCAAGCAGGACCACGTTATTCCAGGACCGCTATTCCAGGCCGGCCAAGCAGAACGGCTGTAATCCAGGCCGTATTCTAGCGCCAAGGCCTACACGGCCAAGCACGGCCACAGACCTGTAATCCAGGCCGCTACTTCTACTGGCACACCGGCCCCAAGCAGACACTGCTTAATCCAGCCGGGCCAAGCCAGATCACTCTGTTACATCCAGGCCGGCCCCAAAGCAAGCAGGACACCTCTAACTCCAGGCCGTATTCTAGGCCGGCCAAGCAGACACTGTAATCCAGGCCGTATTCCAGGCCGGCCAAGCAGACGCTGTAATCCAGGCCGTATTCTAGGCCGGCCAAGCAGACGCTGTAATTTTTCAAATTAAACTTTTCAAGCATTATAGGCTATTAAGTATGCATATTGGGACAACGGGTGAATCTAACTAGGCTATCTGACCCCTGAGTATGGCACATCTAAGAAGTTAGTATGCTTGGATTGAACGTAGTATGCTAGTATACTTATTGGGACGTAGCCTAGGTATATTCTCTTCGGCCAGCGCTACAAACAGCTCAAGTGTATCCCCACCCCATTTGACCCCCTAAATTATCTTTGCGATGTGCAAAAATATTTCACAACCATTATGTAATGCTTTTACAGGGTATGAAGTGCACCATCTGCCTGGGCCTCCACTAGTCCAGTATCATGTTGGGACAGAAGGTGTGGTCCCATAGAGAGATAGATGGAATACTAGATTGTGACAGCGTTCTGATGCCATAATGGAACAGATATCTATCGCCGTGGTTGGTTCCCATTGTACTTATTCATCATTACACATGTACTATGTATGCATTAGCATGCTCTAGAGTCTATAGCATCATCATCATATAGGAATGGCAACAGCTGATTGAATGACAAAATAATCGGTGTCTCTCTGTCTGTCTGTGATGATTCCATAGATGTACAGATGTAGAAGATGCAGAGACAGACGGACGACAGGCCACACACACACACACACACACACACACGGGTAAACTGGTTAGCTAACCCCCTCAGCGTACACTCTAAATTAAAAAAAAAGGCTGTGTGGGAGAATTCTCCCTGATATCCTTCATTCCTCTCAGCCAAATTACAGTTCTGACTTAATCTGTCACCGGACAATGTACTTCTTTGCCAGTGACATGGGAGTCGACGTAAACAAACAAACCGTCACTTGTTTGTCAAATGTGGGAAGCCCTGACAATGTGATTATAAAACAAACTGAGGGTGGCACTCTGGTGTCTCGTTGCCTGGCAACTGATGTTTAGACAGAGAGACGGGAGGAAACTGGTTGAGTTGCATTTCGTGTGGAATGTCTCTCCAGGTATTCTGGAAAGATACAGCCAACCAGCATTCTGCCATTCCATAGAATTGAGCTGATAGCTACGTAAACCAATTAAACTCAAGCTAACAAGCATTGAGGGGATTAGATTTTCTGGCCCTGGTTACGCCTATGGGAGGAGTTTGCACAGGGTCAAAAGTGATTACATTCGTTTTGGAACCAGGCTGCCTCCCAGGCGTGAGCCAGCTGCCCCGTTCTGGCACAAAACATAAGTGACGTAGCCTAGGCTATATTAATCACGTGGAGTAATTAGGATTCAGTGTTCACACGCAAACGTAAAAATGCTTAATCTGCCTTCCCAATGAAAACTGAGTAAAAATATAAAAGGCAACATGTAAAGTGTTGGTCCCATGTTTCATGGGCTGAAATAAAAGATCCCAGAAATGTTCCATACGCACAAAAAGCCTCTCAAATTCTCTGCACATCCCTGTTAGTGAGCATTTCTCCTTTGCCAAGATAATCCATCCACCTAACAGGTGTGACATATCAAGAAGCTGATTAAACAGCATGATCATTACACAGGTGCACCTTGTGCTGGGGACAATAAAAGGCCACTCTAAAATGTGCAGTTTTGTCACATAACACAATGCCATAGATGTCTCAAGTTTTGAGGGAGCGTGCAATTGGCATACTGACTGCCGGAATGTCTACTAGAGCTGTTGCCAGAGAATTTAACGTTAATTTCTTTACCATAAGCCGCATCCAATGTCGTTTTAGAGAATTTGGCAGTACATCCAACCGGCCTCATAACCGCAGAACACGTACAACCACGCCAGCACTGGACCTCAACATCGGGCTTCTTCACCTGTGGGATCATCTGAGACCAGCCACCCGGGCAGCTGATAAAACTGCGGATTTGCACAACCGAAGAGTTTCTGCACAAACGGTCAGAAAACGTCTCAGGGAAGCTCATCGTCCTCACCAGGGTCTTCACCTAACTGCAGTTCTGCGTCGTAACCGTCTTCACTGGGCAAATGCACACCTTCGATGGAACACGCTGTAGAAGTGTGCTCTTTGCGGATGAATCCCGGTTTTAACTGTACCGGGCAGATGGCGTAGTGTGGGCGAGCGGTTTGTCAATGTTATGAACAGAGTGACGCATGGTGGTGGTGGGGTTATGGTATGGGGATAAGCTATGGACAACAACCACAATTTCATTTTCTCGATGGCATTTTGAATGTACAGAGATACCGTAAGGAGATCCTGAGGCCCTTAGCTGTGCCATTAATTCACCGCCATCACCTCACGTTTCAGCATGATAATACACGGCCCCATGTCGCAAAGATCTATACACAATTCCTGGAAACTGAAAATGTCCCAGTTCTTCCATAGCCTGCATACTCACCAGACATGTCACCCATTGAGCATGTTTGGGATGTTCTGGATTGATGTGTACGACAGCGTGTTCCAGTTCCCGCCACACTCCAGCAACTACACACAGCCATTGAAGAGGAGTGGGACAACATTCCACAATCAACAGCCTGATCAACTCCATGCAAAGGAGGTGTTGCGCGGCATGAAGCAAAGGGTGGTGACACCAGATCCTGACTGGTTTTCTGATCCACACCCCTACTTAAAAAAAAAAAGGTATCTGTGACCAACCGTGGCCTCCAACTGCTCTTAAATGCTAGTAAAACGAAACGCATGCTCTTCAACCGATCGCTGCCCGCACCTGCCCACCCGACTAGCATCACTACTCTGGACGGTTCTGACTTAGAATATGTGGACAACTATAAATACCTAGGTCTCTGGTTAGACTGTAAACTCTCCTTCCAGGCTCACATTAAACATCTCCAATCCAAAATTAAATCTAGAATAGGTTTCCTATTTCGCATCAAAGACTCACTCTGCCAAACATACCCCTGTAAAACTGACTATCCTACCGATCCTCGACTTCGGCGATGTCATTTACAAAATAGCCTCCAACACTCTACTAGCAAATTGGATGCAGTCTATCACAGTGCCATCCGTTTTGTCACCAAAGCCCCATATACTACCCACCACTGCGACCTGTATGCTCTTGATAGCTGGTCCTTGCTAAATATTCGTTGCCAAACCCACTGGCTCCAGGTCATCTATAAGTCTTTGCTAGGTAAAGCACCGCCTTATCTCAGCTCACTGGTCACCATAGCAACACCCACCCGTAGCACACGCTCCAGCAGGTATATTTCACTGGTCATCCCCAAAGCCAACACCTCCTTTGGCTGCCTGTCCTTCCAGTTCTCTGCTGCCAATGACTGGAACGAATTGCAAAAATCACTGAAGTTGGAGACATATCTCCCTCACTAACATTAAGCATCAGCTGTAAGAGCAGCTGACCGATCGCTGCAGCTGTACACAGCCCATCTGTAAATAGCCCATCCAACCAACTACCTACCTCATCCCCATATTTGTTTTTCTGCTCTTTGGACACCAGTATTTCTACTTGCACATCTTTCACTCCAGTGTTAATTGCTATATTGTAATTACTTCGCCACCATTGGCCCATTTATTGCCTTACCTCCTTACTTCATTTGCACACTGTTTACAGATTTTTCTATTGTGTTATTGACTGTACGTTTGTTTATCCCATGTGTAACTCTGTGTTGTTTGTGTCGCACTGCTTTTCTTTATCTTGGCCAGGTCGCAGTTGTAAATGAGAACTTGTTCTCAACTGGCCTACCTGTTTAAAAAAAAAAAAAATGTCTTTATTCCCAGTCATGTGATATCCATAAATTAGGGCCCAATGAATTTATTTCAATCGATTTATATGAACTGTAACTCAGTAAACTCTTCGAAATTGTTGCATGTTGCTTTAATTTTTGATCAGTGTAGTTTGAAAATTCGCACACATTTTATGGAATATTGATATAGCATGTTTCTGAATGATGTACCATGCTGCATTGTTGACAACATGACCCAGCAGCGCAGATTACTGTTCTATTTGAGAAGGACGCTCCTCCCTCGTCGCTTTTGGCCGTTCACGTCACGGGCCATATCCCAGTGCACCGCCGCTCAGGTTGATATAAGAGCCAATTTATACTTGATCTGTGAGGTGGTCGGAGCAGCCATATGGATGGTGTGACGCAATAGCGGAGCCTCCAGAGGCACACAGATGCCAATTTGAGCGCTGTACCGCATCGCAGTGCGCCTCTAAAATGTTGTAACAATGCGGAGGGCTCTGTATAGTTCCACATTGACGTGACAAGCTGACTGGTTAACCGTAGATGGGGGTGGGAGGTCCTGTATAAACACAAACTCACTTCCATGTCAACTTCCTTCACAACAGCTCTGCAAAGTGCAAGAAACATGAATGCCCTATCACAGTAAATACTACACAGCCAATGCCAGATAGCCCGTGTAGCTCCTTTAACTCCCTCTGACCTCTGCAACGTTGCATTGATACCTTTTAAAAATAATAGCTAACTTGTTGAACTCAGCTAACTAGCTATGTTAAAATCGTGTTAACTAGCCAGAGGAATGTTGTTGGCAAGCATATGTTCAGTAGTAGCTAGCCGGCCATCTACAATTTAGTTAGTTGAAGTTGAAAGGTTGAGCAATATGATTTCACTAACGTTACCAGTAGCTAACTAGGTTCTAAACGATTTGATCAAATAAAACGCCTACGATGACTGCGAAAGCTACATAGTTCGCCAAGTAACTGTCAAGACAACTTTGTATTATTGATAACTAGCTAGCGTCATCTCGTGGCTAGGCTATTTGCTAGCTAGCTTGTTAGCTTAACTAGATACTTGTTCGTCCACCTTCACTTCAGAACAAGCCCGTGTAGTATAGTGATCCTAAATATACTGGTTATTCTATCGGTGGTGATACTTTACCCTCTTGAAATTCAACAACTAAATGTATCAATTACAGCCAACTATTTATTAAATGTTTGTTTCTCTATAGAGCTCTAGCTAGGTACGTTAGCTAGCTGCATAACTAGCCAACTTTCTGGAAAACCTCAGTCATGTCCTGTTAGCTAGCATTAGCCAATTAGCTAGCTGCAAGGAGAACATCATCGCATAGGAAAGAACAGATTGTAAACAGAAAAATACCGTACCATCGTACAAATCGAGGCGATCTTTCGGACTGTCATCAGTATTTCCATCCGTCTTTTTCCATATTATTGGACCGAAACCCAATTTTAAAACGTTGACAGCCGCTACGGCTGTGGGAGTTCCGGGGAGACCTTACTCCGTCCAGTTTGGGGATGAGGGAGTGTCGCTGGCTGGTTGATGCACCGTGCACTGCTCCCCAGACGTACACTGTTTACTCATAGGCCAGTTTCTGGGCTCAGCAATTATGAGGCGAGAACGAGGCTCGCAGATTAAAGTGGATGGATTATAATTGACCGGTCGTCGCGCAAATAATAAATTATAGCAAACTAAATTGTAGTTTAGCCTACCACTGCATGGTCACAAAGAACAGAGGCAACCCGTCAAATAGTGGAAATGGTTGGTTGAACTAAATTACTCTGTAGGCCTATTTCCTAAAATAGTTTGCTTTTCGCCTTCAATTCCAACAATTGATTCAGTTTACTCATTGAATCCTATTTGACTGTCTTGAAATGTAGGCTAATAAATTGGGGAAAAGACCCCCAGGAATGATATCATATGCACCATTATGCTTGCCTATCCTAAACAGATAAAATGGCCAGATGCTAACAGGTCAGCGATTTGTAGGGGTTGTGCTGTCAGCAAATCTATGCTAGGCTACTCATTCACGCCCCATTCTCTCTCATCCCACCCCGGTTTGTCTGACTCTTCTCTCACTTGACTAACAACTGCTGCGGGCTCGGGAAGTGGCGGGATTGACTTGTCTGCCCTTCGTGGTTTATATGACCGTTCGGTGCTCTGTCTCTATTTATCCTATGTGAAATAACGGTTCCAAAGATACAATCTACAATCGGATAGCCTAACGGTCTAGGACCATGGGCGCCAAAAGAAACTTGATTATGTCAATTTGTTTAGCACTCAATGCAAGGGATCTTCAAACGGTAGGCATGATTGTTTCGAAGTAGCAGCCAGAGGAGACGATTATAATTTCTGTTCTTATCGAGATCGGGTGCATCGAGAGACAGTGGAATATTTTAGCAGTTGGGGGGGACGAGGAGAAAGAGGAACGGCTTTCCCAGACTGGACTCACAAGGGGCTTCTAAATGCGTCTTCTTGTCGACCCACCGAGAACAATGAATAGTGGTTCTAGCAACTTTCTGCTAGTTCCAATACCGGAGTATCCCGTTCTAGACTGCGTGCCCAACAAAAACGTCAAGATTGTGGTTTTGGGAGCGAGCAACGTCGGGAAAACAGGTAGGGGACATGGTTAATAACTTTTTGAGAAGTGCGCTGCAGCGCACTTTTGGAATCTGAAAACAAGAATCAATGTGAAAGTTTGTGTGTGTATATATAAATAAAGTTATAAATTTTAGGCCTATAAGTAATTTTCCTATGCAAATAGAGAATGAAGGCTAGAATGAAAATAATTAATTTGCATTAGTTTGTCAAACGGATTGGCTACAAATCCTTTTATTATGCAGACAATCCATGCCGATTTTTAAACAAATTGTACCTATTCATATTTCCACCTATCAGGGGTGTGAAACTCATTCCATGGAGGGTCTGTTGTCTGCGGGTGTTTTTTCATTTATTTTTTCATTTCAATTAAAAACTAGACAACCAGGTGAGGGGAGTTCTTTACACATTAGTGACCTTAATTCGTCAATCAAGTACAAGGGAGGAGCGAAAACCCGCAGCCACTTGGCCCTCGGTGGAATGAGTTTGACACAAGTGACTTAGATATTGTATTCGGCTATGTCTGTACTCTGTAGGACAGGCCTCTAGGCTACACACTGTCTGGTGTGCCAGTTGGATAACTTGTGGTAAACAGTGTCACCAGCGATTCCCTATATAGTGCACTACAATTGACCAGGGCCCATAGTGCACTACTTTTAACTAAACCCCTATGTAGGGAATAGGGCCAATTTGTGTCTGGATGCAGACAGACTGATGGGAAGCTGGTCTATACCACCTAAGGAGCAGGCCATGTCAACTATGAAAGATATGTAGCCTGCAGTATTCTCTTATGTCAACAATGAAAGATATGTCGCCTGCACTATTCTCGTATGTCAACAATGAAAGATATGTCGCCTGCAGTATTCTCGTATGTCAACAATGAAAGATATGTCGCCTGCAGTATTCTCTTATGTCAACAATGAAAGATATGTCGCCTGCAGTATTATTCTCAAGGTGTTACTCACTGGAGACTATTCATCTCGTTGTTTTGTTCACAGCTTTGATAGTCAGGTTCCTGACCAAGAGGTTTATTGGGGACTATGAGGCAAACACAGGTAGGATTTGTATCATTCTCACAGTGCACACTCATATAATATCTGTCATTTCACATTGTAAAAATGTTGAAATAGCCACACACTAGTTTACTATAGCCTCCTGTGTTTAAAAACAACCAGTCAGTACAAGGCATCCTAATGTGTTGCATCATCATTCATTTGTTGCATATCTATCCATCATGCGCGTTGCTAATCTCTGTTTTCCAGGGGCCCTTTACTCCAGAAAGATCAATCTAGATGGAGAACAGGTCTCACTGCAGGTTCAGGACACACCCTGTGTCTCTCTACAGGTAGGTCTCTCTCTCTCTCTCTCTAAGCACATAATGAAGTGTCCCAAAATGGCACCCGATTCTCTATACAGTGCAATACTTTTCTCCAGATTCTTATGTGCACTGGTCAGAAGAAGTGCACTACAATGGGATTAGGGTATCATTTGGAACGCCCCGGTGTCTCTAGTCTAAAGGTAACTGCTGCTCCTCGCTACAGCCTAGGGGTCTATCTAACCAGACGTGGGGTCAAATACTTTCAAATGTCAAATACTTTAAATTACATGCCAAGTCTCCCTTGGGATAGAGGTCTTCTAACCTCCTTCTTTAGGATGTTCTCACACAGACAGCACTTTGACTATTCCATTGTATTGGTTCAATCGCAAAAAGTATTTGACATACAGTAGCCTATGTATGTATTTGACCCAGGTCTGGATATAACAAGTGGAAACATCTCCTCATTTTCCATTCTTCATTATCAGTAAGAATATATCATGTTACAGTAGACCAGGGCCCCTATAAAGCCTCTGAGTAGAGTGCTGATCTAGGATCAGTTACACCCTTTTAGATCACAATGAATGAGATTATATGGGCAGGTTAGGACCTGATCAGCACTCCTATTTTGAGACCCTTTGTGGACATGAGCCTGCATCCAGTACCGGGGCATATCCCAGTCATTTTTCTCTACTCTGTAGTGGCTGTGAAGAGTTCAGTGACTCCCTAAGGGAGTCTCCCATTCATTTATCAAACTCACTTTGAAAACTAACCACCTCTTCAAAGGCCTGGTTTTGTAAACAAACTACAATCTGAGGTAAAGAGGGCGTTCTGTCTGTGTTCTCCATAATCTCAGAATAATAACCATAAGCAGGCTTCTCACAATAACACTAATAAATAGACTAGTGTAGGAGGGCAGATGAAAGCATCACTGTCTACATCAGTCCAGTGGGTTTTGAGTATTCGAGACAGACAGATGTGACATGCTCTATTTCCCCCCCCCCCAAGGACGATGCAGAGGGGCTATATTGTCAGGAGCAGATCAACAGGTCTATCTACTGGGCTGATGGATACGTCCTGGTGTTCTCCATCACCGACCACAGCAGTTATAGAACCATACAGCCTCTCTACCAGCACGTCAGACGCATCCACCCTGCAGGGAACATACCTGTTATACTGGTGGGTTTGACTGTTATATTACAGGAGATTGATGTTTTTATTATTATTTAAGTCTCCAGGTATGTCCTTGTCATACTGGTGTCTAAATAGATAACCTTTTTTCAGGAAGTATTTCTGGATGTTGCCTTAACATTTCTCTAATCCTTCTCTCCTCTCCTCACAGGTAGGCAACAAGAGCGACCTCCTCCGTGCCCGCCAGGTGCCGGCTGACGAGGGCGAGACGTTAGCAGCCTCTCTGGGTGGGCCATACTTTGAGGCGTCTGCCAGGGAGAACCACGATGGGGTCCACGCCGCCTTCCTGCACCTCTGTGGCGAGGTGAGCCGGGCGCTGGGCGGGGTTAACGGGGAGAAAAGGAGAGGGGGACTGCACCTGGCCCGGCCCAAGTCCCCCAACATGCAGGAGCTGAAGAGGAGATTTCGACAGGTGCTGTCCTCTAAGGGAAAGTCTTCCACTAACACCTTGTGATGACGATGGGATTTAATGTTCTGGTTCTGTAATTGGAATTCTGGATTGAGCCCAGTTGACTCTCCTGTGATGTCGTTGTATGATAATGAATGGAACAATTTTTTTCAAATGGAGCATTTCATTGGAACAGTGAGAAGAGGGAAACAACGGTTATTGTATTTCTTTGGATTGGAATGGAACATTAAGATAGAGGTTCCCCTTGTGGAAGGAATGGCACAGAGACAGCAAGGCCCAAGACTTCCAACAAAACAGTGTGCTATGAGGCTTTTGACATCACATACCATTCTGACAGTCTAACCAATGGTGACAGAGGAGCCTGAAATACTGACTTTGACTGACAGGCCTAACGGACCAATCATAGGCTACTCTGAGATCTGAGCTGTCACGCACTAGCCTACTCTTCTTGCTTCTGATACATTTGTATTGAATGAATGTCATCTGAAAATGTACTGTACCCAGAAGCAAAACAAACTGATGTTTGCATCCCCAATGGCACCCCATTCCCAATTTAGTGCACTACCTTCAACCAGGGTCAAGTAGTGCACTATGTAGGGAATAGGGTGCGTTTGAGACGCATATATTTTGAAAATGGAAAAACATGGATAGGCCATGGTTAATTAAATGTTTATTTAGCAATTACATGTCCTTGACATTTAAATATGATCTGTTTTATAGCAGACTTTTATCCAAAGAGACTTAGTCATGCGTACATACATTTTTACCTATGGGTGGTCCCGGGAATCGAACCCACAACCCTGGCGTTACAAGCCTCATGCTCTACCTGCTGAGCTACAGAGGACCATCCTGGTCTGTACTTATCTGAACCAACCTGATTCCCTCTGAACAGTCTCTAACCGCAGATATAGGATCAGTTTACCCTACCATTAGCACTAGCATGAACATAGATCAGAGCTTATAGGGGGAACTTCAGACAAACCTCTGTCAGGCCTAGGGTCACTGCTTGCAAAAGTCTGCTAACTTCCTACATTTCTGGGTTTACCAGAAATCCTGGTTGGAACTTTCCTGGAATCAGGAGGGAATAATCAGGATTTCTGGTAAACCAGGGTATTGGGGGGGAAGTTGCTGTAATTTTGCCACCCTAGTCAGGACCCTTTATAGCAACATGTACAGGCTTCATTTGGGACGGATATATCTTTTTAATAAGAGACCAGAGAGGAAGAGACATGGGCTGTGTTCCGATTGGCACCCTATTTCCTATATAGTGCACTACCCACAGGGCTCTGGTCAAATGTAGTGCACTATATAAGGGAGCCATTTGGGACTCACACATTGGAGAGACATGTCAAATCGGAGTTCTCATGACCTTTCACCTCTATCTGCTGTGTCAGAGTTTTGTGGAACACACCAGAGGTTAGGGAGCGCCCAGTTCCCCCAGACTCGCACGGATACACAGACACACGCACGGACACACACAAGGACGCCTGGGGCACAGGCTCAGGGTCAGGGTTACTGGGGCACAGTGTTCCCGATAACGACACATTCCTCAGCATCTGGAATTTGTTTCTGTGAATCTGGTCGTTGGCCCCCAACCACCTCCATAGAGAAACACACACAACAACCATTTAACCTCTGACCTTTGACCTATAAAATGAATCAGTGTGTCTCAGTAGAAGGATTCATTTCACTATAGTGGCTGAGTATTGCTTTGCTGGGTCATGTTCATTAGGGACAAAACGGACTTAAACAAGGAGGGACTACCTGGACTTGTCCAATAAGAAACACTTTTATTTTATTTTCCTCTGCAAAGTGTTTTAAGCCGTTTTCCTGTGAGTGCTCTATTTAACACGACCGAGATGTTTGAGATGTAGTTTAGAAATGCTAATAAAGAAATTTGAACTTGTTTTGAAGTCAGAAATGAGAGAGAATTGACCTCATTCTTCAACCATTTTAATTTCCTTCTCTTCCTGTCTCTCAGCAACACACACACACACAGCCATTATAAAGACCCTCTTCCGGTATGCCCCTGGCACCGGAGCCCTCATTCCAGCTATCCTCCCAGAGCCAACAGTCAGCCCCCACTGTAATTTCACAGCGTGACTTACCAACCAATAATGACACATATGTTACAAATAGTAACAGAAACACTTAGTATTTAAGGTTTTATCCCAAATGGCACCATATTCCATATATAGTGCACTACTATGGGCCCATGTGGTCAAAAGTAACACACTATATCCAGAATAGGCTCTGTTAAAAGTAGTGCACTATGTAGGAAATAGGGTGCCATTTGGGACGCAAACGTACCCTTATTTCCCTCCAAGTGTGTCTGAATACCTACCAGATGAGCCAGACAGTAGCAACATGGCCCCGGCCCACCATAGAAGAAGAGCTCTGACAGTAGCAACATGGCCCCGGCCCACCATAGAAGAAGAGCTCTGACAGTAGCAACATGTACCCAGCTCACCACAGAAGAAGAGCTCTGAACACAGCTCTCTGCAAGTCTTGTATTATCTCATAATTTTATCTCAGAGTATCTTCCTGAGGGCTCACACAGCACAGAGGGCCAAATCTGTCATGGAGGACTAACTGTTCCTCTATTATTAGTTGGCCTTGGCCCACAGTGGAAGACACACACACACACACACACACACACACACACAAAGATAAGGAATGAATGGGAATCTGTGAAAGCCTCTGGTTACAAGTTCCCACATTAGCAGAAACACACTTGCGCTTCCTTGCAATCATAATACACACAGATGGTTCACAAGAACACACACACACACACACACACACACACCACACACACACACACACACACACCACACACACACACACACACACACACACACACACATCCCGAAGGCTCACTATTGAATGATGAACATACACCTCCTTCTGCCCCCTTTCTTTCTCTTACACACACAGACACATAGCTTCACACAGACACGCACACTCCTGTCTGTCTGTCTCGATCCCTCTCTGAGCTCCAATGTACCTGGGAAGTTGAATGGCTTCCATATGCTGTTTTACTAGGACCACGGGGAGGATATCATTCTGGTGTGTGTATGAGTTAGTGGAGATTGTTTTACTAGGACACGGGAGGAATCATTCTGGTGTGTGTATGAGTTAGTGGAGATTGTTTTACTAGGACCACGGGAGGAATCATTCTGGTGTGTGTATGAGTTAGTGGAGATTTGCCACATTTGTGAATTTTTCCACGTCAACTCTGTTGATCTTTCCCTTCCTTGTTTTTCACGGTGTGTGTGTGTGTGTGTGTGTGCGTGCGTGCGTGCGTGCGTGCGTGTGTGAGTGTAACAGTCTATGACATGGCCTGATGATGGATACAGCCCTGTTTGTTGTTGAATTCCTCTTGGGACTGCAGTGGAACTGGTGCTGTCGCCTAGGGCCTCATCTGGGAGGCTTGGTTGCAATAGTACCAATGAGAAAAGATGACTGAAATGGTACAACAATAAGCTACAGTTTGCCAATGTATTCACTGACTAAAACATTCAATAAAGGGCTGATAAAGATCATTTGTATCCCCACAAATGATTTCAAAACATGACACAAAAAAAGCTATTCATAATTTTCTGTCAAGCATCTCAAAGAGGGTGTGTCCATGTGTGTGATAATGACCTTCACCTTCCCTATACCGCAATAAGCAGTTAGTGATGATCTCCTCTATCATCTTCCACTGGACAACTCTCTCCTGTCCTTCACCACCATCGCTGACAACATTGCCAATGAGATCACTCCCTTTGACAGATTAACCAATGAGATCATTCTCCTTGACAGATCAAATTGATAACTTCCTGTCTTCTGATAATGGGCCTCGCCCTCCCTTGGGGTAGAATCTGCCCCACAGATCCATGATCAGATTACCCTCTGAATCTAACCATCAGAGGGAGAGCTTCCCACTTCCTCCTATTCCTCTTGATCTGTAAACTAGCATCTCTAGTATGTCTCTATCACTGTGAAAGCAGGATAGTTGTGAGAGAGCTCATCAATAAAATGTGATGAATATGGGAAGTCTCGCTATGAGAGGGATTAGAACGTGAAACATGGAACGTGGAATGTGTTCTAAAGGAATGTGCTGCTGTACATGGAACAG
>NW_019943178.1:185108-195515 GCF_002910315.2 Salvelinus sp. IW2-2015 | reverse complement strand
GTCTTTCTCTCTGTCTCCTCTCTATCCTCATCCTCTCCTTTTCTCTCTCTTTCTCCTCCTCATCCACCCCTCCACTCATCCCAGGAGGTTATTGTCTGGTTGAGTGTTCTCCCGGTCTCCAAACCCACATCCTGCCTAATCTGATAACGAGAGGCGCTGACAACCTCGCCCTCTCTAACACACTCACACACACACACACAACGTAGAACCAACACACACCAAACAACACACAACACACACACACACACACACACACACACACACACACACACACACACACACAACAACAACACACACACACACACTCACACTCACACACACAAAACACGTACACACACGTACACACACGTACACACACCACACACACACACACACACACACACCACACACACACACACACACACCACACACACACACTAAACGAGACCAACAGCTGTTCCATGTACAGCAGCACATTCCTTTAGAACACATTCCACGTTCCATGTTTCACGTTCTAATCCCTCTCATAGCGAGACTTCCCATATTCATCACATTTTATTGATGGCTCTCCTCACAACTATCCTGCTTTCCACAGTGATAGAGACATACTAGAGATGCTAGTTTACAGATCAAGAGGAATAGGAGGAAGTGGGAAGCTCTCCTCTGATGGTTAGATTCAGAGGGTAATCTGATCATGGATCTGTGGGGCAGATTCTACCCCAAGGGAGGGCGGGCCCATTATCAGAAGACAGGAAGTTATCAATTTGAATCTGTCAAGGAGAATGATCTCATTGGTTAATCTGTCAAAGGAGTGATCTCATTGGCAATGTTGTCGCG
This sequence comes from Salvelinus sp. IW2-2015, assembly GCF_002910315.2. Taxonomy (NCBI): domain Eukaryota; kingdom Metazoa; phylum Chordata; class Actinopteri; order Salmoniformes; family Salmonidae; genus Salvelinus; species Salvelinus sp. IW2-2015. Next base: position 194,699 of record NW_019943178.1, on the reverse strand, counting down.
ATGGTGGTGAAGGACAGGAGAGAGTTGTCCAGTGGAAGATGATAGAGGAGATCATCACTAACTGCTTATTGCGGTATAGGGAAGGTGAAGGTCATTATCACACACATGGACACACCCTCTTTGAGATGCTTGACAGAAAATTATGAATAGCTTTTTTTGTGTCATGTTTTGAAATCATTTGTGGGGATACAAATGATCTTTATCAGCCCTATTATGTTATGTCAGGTATAATATGGCAAACTGTAGCTTATTGTTGTACCATTTCAGTCATCTTTTCTCATTGGTACTATTGCAACCAAGCTCCCAGATGAGGCCCTAGGCGACAGCACCAGTTTCACTGCAGTCCCAAGAGGAATTCAACAACAAACAGGGCTGTATCCATCATCAGGCCATGTCATAGACTGTTACACTCACACACGCACGCGACGCACGCACGCACGCACACACACACACACACACACACCGTGAAAAACAAGGAAGGGAAAGATCAACAGAGTTGACGTGGAAAAATTCACAAATGTGGCAAATCTCCACTACTCATACACACACCAGAATGATTCCTCCGTGGTCCTAGTAAAACAATCTCCACTAACTCATACACACACCAGAATGATTCCTCCGGTGGTCCTAGTAAAACAATCTCCACTAACTCATACACACACCAGAATGATTCCTCCCGTGGTCCTAGTAAAACAGCATATGGAAGCCATTCAACTTCCCAGTACTTGGAGCTCAGAGAGGATCGAGACAGACAGACAGGAGTGTGCGTGTCTGTGTGAAGCTATGTGTCTGTGTGTGTAAGAGAAAGAAGGGGGCAGAAGGAGGGTTTATGTTAATCATTCAATAGTGAGCCTTCGGGATGTGTGTGTGTGTTGGTGTGTGGGTGTGTGTGTGTGTGTGTGTGTGTGTGTGTGTGTGTGTGTGTGTGTGTGTGTGTGTGTGTGTGTTCTTCTGAACCATCTGTGTGTATTTATGCATGCAAGACAGGCAAGTGTGTTTCTGCTAATGTGGGAACTTGTACAGAGGCTTTCACAGATTCCCATTCATTCCTTATCTTTGTGTGTGTGTGTGGTGTGTGTGTGTGTGTGTGTCTTCCACTGTGGGCCAAGGCCAACTAATAATAGAGGAACAGTTAGTCCTCCATGACAGATTTGGCCCTCTGTGCTGTGTGAGCCCTCAGGAAGATACTCTGAGATAAATTATGAGATAATACAAGACTTGCAGAGAGCTGTGTTTCAGAGCTCTTCTTCTGTGGTGAGCTGGGTACATGTTGCTACTGTCAGAGCTCTTCTTCTATGGTGGGCCGGGCCATGTTGCTACTGTCAGAGCTCTTCTGCTATGGTGGGCGGGGCCATGTTGCTATCTGTCTGGCTCATCTGGTAGGTATTCAGACACACTTGGAGGGAAATAAGGGTAGTTTGCGTCCCAAATGGCACCCTTATTCCTACATAGTGCACTACTTTTAACAGAGCTATTCTGGATATGTGTGTTACTTTTGACCCACATGGCGCCATAGTAGTGCACTATATATGGAATATGGTGCCATTTGGGATAAAACCTTAATACAAGTGTTTTGTTACTATTTTGTAACATATGTGTCATTATTGGTTGGTAGTCACGCTGTGAATTACAGTGGGGGCTGCTGTTGGCTCTGGAGGATAGCTGAATGAGGGCTCCGGTGCCAGGGCCATCCGGAGAGGGTCTTAATAATGGCTGTGTGTGTGTGTGTTGCTGAGAGAACAGAAGAGAAGGAATTAAAATGGTTGAAGAATGAGGTCAATTCTCTCTCATTTCTGACTTCAAAACAAGTTCAAATTTCTTTATTAGCATTTCTAAACTACATCTCAAACATCTCGGTCGTGTTAAATAGAGCACTCACAGGAAACGGCTTAAAACACTTTGCAGAGGAAAATAAAATAAAGTGTTCTTATTGGACAAGTCCAGGTAGTCCTCTTGTTTAAGTCCGTTTTGTCCCTAATGAACATGACCAGCAAAGCAATACTCAGCCACTATAGTGAATTAACCTTCTACTGAGACACACTGATTCATTTTATAGGTCAAAGGTCAGAGGTTAAATGGTTGTTGTGTGTGTTTCTCATGGAGGTGGTTGGGGGCAACGACCAGATTCACAGAAACAAATTCCAGATGCTGAGGAATTGTGTCGTTATCGGGAACACTGTGCCCAGTAACCCTGACCTGAGCCTGTGCCCCAGGCGTCCTTGTGTGTGTCGTGCGTGTGTCTGTGTAGTCCGTGCGAGTCTGGGGAACTGGGCGCTCCTAACCTCTGGTGTGTTCACAAAAACTCTGACACAGCAGATAGAGGTGAAAGGTCATGAGAACTCCGATTTGACATGTCTCTCCAATGTGTGAGTCCCAAATGGCTCCCTTATATAGTGCACTCAATTTGACCAGAGCCCTGTGGGTAGTGCACTATATAGGAAATAGGGTGCCAATCGCGAACACAGCCCATGTCTCTTCCTCTCTGGTCTCTTATTAAAAAGATATATGCCGCCAAATGAAGCCTGTACATGTTGCTATAAAGGGTCCTGACTAGGGTGGCAAATTACCAGCAACTTCCCCCATACCCTGGTTTACCATGAAATCCTGATTATTCCCTCCTATTCCAGGAAAGTTCCAACCAGGATTTCTGGTAAACCCAGAAATGTAGGAAGTTAGCAGACTTTTGCAACAGTGACCTAGCCTGACAGAGGTTTGTCTGAAGTTCCCCCTATAACTCTGATCTATGTTATGCTAGTGCTATGTAGGGTAAACTGATCCTATATCTGCGGTTAGAGGACTGTTCAGAGGGAATCAGGGTTGGTTCAGATAAGTACAGACCAGGATGGTCCTCTGTAGCTCAGCAGGTAGAGCATGAGGCTTGTAACGCCAGGGTTTGGGGTTCGATTCCCGGGACCCACCATAGGTAAAAATGTATGTACGCATGACTAAGTCTCTTGGATAAAGTCTGCTATAAAACAGATCATATTTAAATGTCACAGGACATGTAATTGCTAAATAACATTTAATTTAACATGGCCTATCATGTTTTTCCATTTTCAAAATATATGCGTCTCAAACGCACCCTATTCCCTACATAGTGCACTACTTGACCCTGGCTGAAGGTAGTGCACTAAATTGGGAATGGGGTGCCATTGGGGATGCAAACATCAGTTTGTTTTGCTTCTGGGTACAGAGAGAGAGAGAGAGAGATAGAGAGAAGAGAGAGAGAGAGAGAGAGAGAGGAGATAGATAGAGAGAGGGGGCAAGGGAGAAAGAGAATAACCTCCTGGGATGAGAGAAACTGGGATGAGGGGGGAGGGGATGGAGAGCAGGAAGCTGGACTTCACCAAAGAAATCAGAAATACAGACATTTTCATCCTACAAGGAACATGGTATAGAGGATATGGACCCACTAGTTGCCCTCTAGGTTACAGAGAGCTGGTAGTCCCATCCACCAAACTACCAGGTGTGAAACAGGGGAGGGACTCAGGGGGTATGCTAATTTGGTATAGAGCAGACCTAAACCACTCTATTAAATTAGTTAAAACAGGAACATTTTACATTCGGCTAGAAATTAGTAAGGAAATGATCTCAACAGAGAAAAATGTCATCCTGTGTGCTACCTATATCCCCCCACTAGAATCCCCATACTTTAATGAAGACAGCTTCTCCATCCTGGAGGGGGAAATCAATCATTTCCAGGCCCAGGGACATGTACTAGTCTGTGGAGACCTAAATGCCAGAACTGGACAAGAACCTGACAGCCTCAGCACACAGGGGGACAAACACCTACCTGGAGGTGACCGCATTTCCTCCCCCATATGCCCCCCTAGACACAACTACAACAACATAACCAACAAAAACGGTTCACAACTCCTGCAGCTCTGTCCCACGCTGGGTATGTACATAGTCAATGGTAGGCTTCGAGGGGACTCTTATGGTAGGTACACCTATAGCTCATCTCTTTTGCAGTATTACTGTAGACTACTTTATCACTGCCCTCAACGCAGAGTCTCTTAGAGCGTTCACAGTCAGCCCACTGACACCCCTATTAGATCACAGCAAAATCACAGTCTACTTGAACAGAGCAATACTCAGTCATGAGGCATCAAAGCCAAAGGAGCTGAATAATATTAAGAAATGCTATAGATGGAAGGAAAGTAGTGTGGAAATCTACCAAAAAACATTTAGGCAACAACAAATGTAATCCTTTTTAGACAACTTCCTGGACAAAACGTTCCCACTGTAATAGTGAAGGTGTAAACTTGGCCATAGAAAACCTAAACAGTACATTTGACCTCTCAACTTCCCTATCAAATCAAACAAATTCAAACAGAAAACTGAAGAAAATTAACAACAATGACAAATGGTTTGATGAAGAATGCAAAAACCTAAGAAAGAAATTGAGAAACCTATCCAACCAAAAACATAGAGACACAGAAAACCTGAGCCTACACCTTCACTCTGGTGAATCACTAAAACAATACAAAAATAACTACGGAAAAAGAAGGAACAGCACGTCAGAAATCAGCTCAAGGTAACTGAAGAATCAATAGACTCTAACCACTTCTAGGACATTGGAAAACTCTAAACAAACAACAACATGAAGAGTTATCTATCCAAAACAGAGATGTATGGGTAAACCACTTCTCCAATCTTTTTGGCTCTATAACAAAGAACAAACAGCAAAAACATAAACATAATCAAATACAAATCTTATAATCAACTATTAAAGACTACCAGAACCCACTGGATTCTCCAATTACATTGAATGAACTACAGGACAAAATACAAACTCTCCAACCTAAAAAGGCCTGTGGTGTTGATGGTATCCTCAATGAAATGATAAAATATACAGACAACAAATTCCAATTGGCTATACTAAAAACTCTTTAACATCATCCTTAGCTCTGGCATCTTCCCCAATATTTGGAACCAAGGACTGATAACCTCAATCCAAAAGTGGAGACAAATTTGACCCCAATACTACCGTGGGATATGCGTCAACAGTAACTTTGGGAAAATCCTCTGCATTGTCATTAACAGCAGATTCATACATTTCCTCAGTGAAAACAATGTACTGAGCAAATGTCAAATCGCCTTTTTACCAATTTACCATACGACAGACCACGTATTCACCCTGCACACCCTAATTGACAAAAACACAAACAAACCAAAACAATGGCAAAGTCTTCTCATGCTTTGTTGATTTAAAAAAAGCTTTTGACTCAATTTGGCATGAGGGTCTGCTATACATATTGATGGAAGGTGGTGTTGGGGGAAAAACATACAACATTTTAAAATCCTTGTACACAAACAACAAGTGTGCGCATAAAATTGGCTAAAAACACACATTTCTTTCCACAGGGCCGTGGGGTGAGACAGGGATGCAGCTTAAGCCCCACCCTCTTCAACATATATATCAACGAATTGGCGAGGGCATAGAACAGCTGCAGCACTGGGCTCATAACCCTACTAGAGACTCTGAAGTCTAAGATGTCTACTGTTGCTGATTGATGCTGGTGCTCTGTCCCAACCAAGGAGGGCCTACAGCAGCACTAGATCTTCTGCACAGCATTCTGTCAGACCTGGACCTGACAGTTAAATCTTAGTAAATATGAATAACTAAGGTTGTTCAATAAAGCGTCCCAGTTTGCCAGGGGACGCACAATAGCAAATTCCATCTAGAATACCGTTTGCTTAGACACAAAAAACTAACAGCTCGGTAAACAGGCACAGTAACTCAAAGCTCTGAATGAGCTGAAGACTTAGAAGAGTGCTTCTATGCAATCAAAAGGAAACATACAATTCGACATACCAATTAGGAATCTGGCTTAAAATTACTTGAATCAGTTATAGACACCATTGCCCCTTATAATGTTGTGCTGGTCCGCTCACACGAACCAAGAATTCACAAAAATTGACCAACACCAAATTGAGACTCCTGCATGCAAAATTATCAAAAATAATCCAGAATTAGGCTGATACCACAGATATGAACACCAGGGGGTCTTTTCCAATAGTCCCAATCAGAACAAATTCAGAAAACGTACAGTGTTATATAGAGCTCTTGTTGCATGGAACTTCCTTCCATCTCATTTTGCTAAATAAACAGCAAAACCTGGTTTCAAACACAGATAAAGCAACACTCGTGAAGCAACGGCTCTCCCCCTATTTAACCTAGATAGTGTGTTGTGTGCATTGATTGTAGGAAGTGTGCCTTTTAAAATGTATGCTAGTTTCTGTCCTTGAGAGCTGTTCTTGTCTGATGATGTCTGCATTATGTCATTCTGTATTATGTTTCATGTTTTTGTGTGGAACCCCAGGAAGAGTGCTGCTTTTGCAACAGCTAATGGGCGATCTAATAAAATACCAAAAACATCAAAAATCCAAAACATCAAAATCACAAGAAAAAAGAGCCAATAAAGCCCTTAAATTGAATTTAATAGATTACGGGATTACATTGGGAAAGAGGCAGGGGAAGGAGGGGAGGGAGAGAGAGAGAGGCTAGGGGAAGAGGGTTGAGTGAGAGAAAAGGCCAGGTGAGGAGAGGAGGGAGGAGAGAAGCCAGGGGAGAGGGGAGAGACCAGGAGAGAGATAAAGGAGGGAGAGAGAAGGCCAGGGGATCAGGGGGAGGGGGAGTGAGAGAAAAGCAGGTGAGGAGATGAGGGAAGAGAAGGCACAGGGGAAAGGAAGGAGAGAGAGAGGCCAGAGGGAGAGAGAGAGAGGCCAGGGCAGGGGAGAGAGAGGGAGGGGAGAGAGAGAGGCCCGGGGAGACAGATAAGGGAGAGAGAGAAAGGCGCAGGGAGAATGGGGAGAAGGCCAGGGGATAGAGATGAGAGAGAGAGAGAGAGAGAGGCCAGGGGAGACAGATAAGGGAGAGAAGAGAAGAGGCGCAGGGGAGAGGCCAGGGGGAGAGAGATAAGGGAGGGAGAGAGAGAGGTCCAGGGGAGGACAGATAAGGGAGAGAGAAGAAGGCCAGGGAGAGGGAGAGAGGCCAGAGGAGAGAGGATAAGGGAGAGGAGAGATGCCAGGGGAAGACAGAAAGTGGAGAGAGGCCAGGGGAGACACATAAGGGAGAGAGGCCAGGGGAGACAGATAAGGGAGAAGAGAGAGCCAGGGAGCAGATAAGGGAGAGAGAGATGCCAGGGGAGACAGAAGGGAGAGAGAGAGGCCAGGGGAGATACAGACAAGGGACGAGAGAGTAGAGGCAGGGGAGACAGATCAGGGAGAGAGAGAGAGGCCAGGGGAACAGATAAGGGAGAGAGAGAGGCCAGGGGAGACAGAGTAGGGCGAGAGGTGGAGGCCCAGGGAAGACAGATAAGGGAGAGAGAGAGAGGCCAGGGAGACAGATAAGGGAAAGAGGCCAGGGGAGGACAGATTATGGGAGAGAAGGCCAGGGGAGACAGATAAGTGGAGAAGAGAGAGGCAGGGGAGACAGATAAGGCAGAGAGAGAGAGGCCAGGGGAGACAGATAAGGGCCGAGAGAGAGAGGCCAGGGGAGACAGATAAGGCAGAGAGATAGGGGCCAGGGGAGAGGCCAGGAGAGACAGATACGGGAGAGAGGCCAGGGGGAGACAGATAAGGGAGAGAGGTCAGGAGAATATAAGGGAGAGAGGCAGGAGACAGATAAGGGAGAGAGGCCAGGGGAGACAGATAGGGAAAGAAGAGAGGCCAAGGGAGAGAGAGAAGGCAAGAGAGAGGCCAGGGGAGACAGATTAAGGGAGAGAGAGAGAGGCAGGGGAGACGATAAGGGAGAGAGAGAGGCAGGGGAGACAGATAAGGGAGAGAGAGAGGCCAAGGGGAGCAGATAGGGGAGAGAGAGAGAGGCCAGGGAGACAGATAAGGCAGAGAGAGAGAGGCCAGGGGAGACAGATTTAAGGCAGAGAGAGAGAGAGGCCAGGGAGACAGATAAGGCAGCGAGAGAGAGGCCAGGGAAGACAGATAAGGGAGAGAGAGAGAGGGCAGGGGACGAGGGTAATGAGCAGATATTGAAGTGTGAGGAGTTTGGATGGGGGTGGTGCAAGTGGGTGACAGAGAGCAGGGGAGAAGTTGAACGACCGAAAACAAGAGAGAAGAGAGAGGAGAGAGATGGAGTGACCGGGCTAGCAGCAGCAGATGAGAGAGAGGGGTTAGAGGTGAGAACAGTGGAGAGAAAGAAGAAAGACGAAAGAGAGCAGAGGCAGGGCAGTAGAAGTCATATCAGTGGTGTCTGGTCTGGAAAGACCTCTGAGGCGTGCCTGTCAAACTGATAACCTGATGTATGAACACTGAGGCCTGCCACATCCACACACAACAACACAGACACACCAAATACGCCCACCACAACACAACAAACACCCACACACACACAACATGCACCCACACACACACACAAGCCACACCACACACACACACACACACAACACACACACACCAACACACACCACCACACACACACCACACAACACAACACACACACACACACAAACATCACTTTTCCCTACGAAGACTTGGGGCTTTTTCATTTGAATCTGGGGTTTTAGATAAGTTGATAAATGGGGATCACAACTTTAGCAAGGCAGTCAATTATAGCGGGTCTTCGATCACAAGCATGTCTGTCCACTGATTAAACCCATTGTCTAATAGACGGGTGGGTTGACATCGTCACGACAAACCGATGTGTGTTGTTCGTGATTCTGAAAAGGTCAGAATATATATATAGAATTGCTATAAGCAACAATGACAAAAAGCTGCTGTGTGTGAACATAGACGCGTTGTTTTCAGTCTCGCGCGTTCTTTGTTCTTCATACCATCTCTTGTTACCATCTTTGAGGTCTTTTTTTGATTGAATGTCACCTTATGGGCTATAGACTCAAATAGCTAGCTAGCTGACACTGTAAAGATGTATTTGAGAGACAACAGTGCTTATTGGGGCAAATGTTTGTTTCAATAAACATTTGGCAGCGAAATACAGCCTACGTGTATCATGTTGTTAATAATCTTTTGATTTGTAAAAGCCAATTGTCTGTTTTGCCCTCAATGTTGCGCACGCAGTCCGGTTTTTGTTGTACAAGAAAGACCTGTCTATAAAACGTACAAATGTGAATTAAACATATAAGGAGGAGGTCCCATCTTCAAGTTTTCTTGGCAATTTCTCTCTTTGAATAGCCTTCAATACTCAGACAAGGAATAGACTGATGCATTTTCAGAAGAAAAGTTCTTTGTTTCTGGCCATTTTGAGCTGTAATCGAACCCACAATGCTGATGCTGCCAGATTACTCTACTAGTTCTAAAGAAAGACAGTTTGTTTATTGCTTCTTTAATCAGAAAACAGTTTTCCAGCTGGTGTAACATATTTTGAAAATGGTTTTCTAATGGATCATTACCCCTTTAAAAATGATACAACTTGGATTTTAGCTAACACAACGTGCCATTGGAACACAGGAGTGCTGGTTCTGATAATGGGCTCCTGTACACCTATGTAATAATATTCATTAAAAGAATCTGCCCGTTTCAGCTACAATAGTCATTTACAACATTAACTCATGTCTACACGTATTTCTGATCAATTTGATGTTATTTTGTAAATGGACAGAAATGTGCTTTTCT
>NW_019943178.1:177717-185083 GCF_002910315.2 Salvelinus sp. IW2-2015 | reverse complement strand
TGAAGAAAATTAACAACAATGACAAATGGTTTGATGAAGAATGCAAAAACCTAAGAAAGAAATTGAGAAACCTATCCAACCAAAAACATAGAGACACAGAAAACCTGAGCCTACACCTTCACTCTGGTGAATCACTAAAACAATACAAAAATAACTACGGAAAAAGAAGGAACAGCACGTCAGAAATCAGCTCAAGGTAACTGAAGAATCAATAGACTCTAACCACTTCTAGGACATTGGAAAACTCTAAACAAACAACAACATGAAGAGTTATCTATCCAAAACAGAGATGTATGGGTAAACCACTTCTCCAATCTTTTTGGCTCTATAACAAAGAACAAACAGCAAAAACATAAACATAATCAAATACAAATCTTATAATCAACTATTAAAGACTACCAGAACCCACTGGATTCTCCAATTACATTGAATGAACTACAGGACAAAATACAAACTCTCCAACCTAAAAAGGCCTGTGGTGTTGATGGTATCCTCAATGAAATGATAAAATATACAGACAACAAATTCCAATTGGCTATACTAAAAACTCTTTAACATCATCCTTAGCTCTGGCATCTTCCCCAATATTTGGAACCAAGGACTGATAACCTCAATCCAAAAGTGGAGACAAATTTGACCCCAATACTACCGTGGGATATGCGTCAACAGTAACTTTGGGAAAATCCTCTGCATTGTCATTAACAGCAGATTCATACATTTCCTCAGTGAAAACAATGTACTGAGCAAATGTCAAATCGCCTTTTTACCAATTTACCATACGACAGACCACGTATTCACCCTGCACACCCTAATTGACAAAAACACAAACAAACCAAAACAATGGCAAAGTCTTCTCATGCTTTGTTGATTTAAAAAAAGCTTTTGACTCAATTTGGCATGAGGGTCTGCTATACATATTGATGGAAGGTGGTGTTGGGGGAAAAACATACAACATTTTAAAATCCTTGTACACAAACAACAAGTGTGCGCATAAAATTGGCTAAAAACACACATTTCTTTCCACAGGGCCGTGGGGTGAGACAGGGATGCAGCTTAAGCCCCACCCTCTTCAACATATATATCAACGAATTGGCGAGGGCACTAGAACAGGCTGCAGCACCCGGCCTAACCCTACTAGAATCTGAAGTCAAATGTCTACTGTTTGCTGATGATCTGGTGCTTCTGTCCTCAACCAAGGAGGGCCTACAGCAGCACCTAGATCTTCTACACAGATTCTGTCAGACCTGGACCCTGACAGTAAATCTTAGTAAAATATGAGATAATAATGGTGTTCCAAAAAAGGTCCAGTTGCCAGGACCACAAATACAAATTCCATCTAGACACCGTTGCCCTAGAGCACACAAAAAACTAGAAGGGCATTCTATGCCATCAAAAGGAGCATACAATTCGACATACCAATTAGGATCTGGCTAAAAATACTTGAATCAGTTATAGAACCCATTGCCCTTTATGATTGTGCGGTCCGCTCACCAACCAAGAATTCACAAAATGGGACAAACACCAAATTGAGACTCTGCATGCAAAATTATACAAAAATATCCAGAATTAGGCTGATACCCAGATATGCCACCAGGGGTCTTTTCATAGTCCCAAATCCAGAACAAATTCAAGAAAACGTACAGTGTTATATAGAGCTCTTGTTGCATGGAACTTCCTTCCATCTCATTTTGCTCAAATAAACAGCAAACCTGGTTTCAAAAAACAGATAAAGCAACACCTCGTGGCACAACGCCTCTCCCCTATTTAACCTAGATAGTGTGTGTGTGCATTGATATGTAGGCTACGTGTGCCTTTTTAAAAATGTATGTAGTTCTGTCCTTGAGCTGTTCTTGTCTGATGATGTTCTGCATTATGTCATTCTGTATTATGTTTCATGTTTTGTGTGGACCCCAGGAAGAGTAGCTGCTTTTGCAACAGCTAATGGGGATCCTAATAAAATACCAAAACATCAAAATCCAAAACATCAAAATCCACCAAAGAAAAAAGAGCCAATAAAGCCCTTAAATTGAATTTAATAGATTAAGGGATTACATTGGGAAAGAGGCAGGGGAGGAGGGGAGGGAGAGAGAGAGAGGCTAGGGGAGAGGGTGAGTGAGAGAAAGGCCAGGTGAGGAGAGGAGGGCTAGGGAGCAGAGGTGTAGTGAAGAGGCATAGAGCAGGTGAGGTATGAGGTGAGAGGGGAGAGAGGCCATGGGAGAGAGGAGAGTAGACCAGTGGAGATGAACTCAGAAGGAGGGAGAGAGTAAGGCCAGGGGGGGTCTGACAGACGATACGGGGGCGTATGAGGGGTGCGATTTGAGGGAGTGAAAGTCAACAGGATGATGATGAATGTATGATGCGCTAGGAAGTATTAAATCAGGTGATAAGGTATTGTGTAGTATTTTATGATTTCTTGTGTATTTGGCTTTCTTTACTACTTGTGGTGAAGAGAGGAGATGATGGGCCAGGGAGAGAGGGAGGAGGGAGAGAGGAGAGGCCAGGGAGAGCAGATAAGGAAGAAGAGAAAAGCAGGGGAGAAGGGGAGAGGCGCCAGGATAGAGAGAGAGAGAGGAAGAGAGACGAGGCCAGGGGAGACAGAGTGGAAGGGAGCAGAGGAAGAGAATTGAAGGCCAGGGAGAGGCCAGGGGAGAGAGATAAAGGCGAGCGGAGAGAGACAGCAGCAGGGAAGCAGATAAGGGGAGAGAGAGAAAGGCAGGGGAGAGGAATTGAGGCCGAGCGGTAGGAGAGATGATATTAGTGAAGAGATATTGACCAGTGGGCAGTAAAGGGAAGAGGCCAGGGATCGAGAATGCATGATGAAGAGGACCGAGAGGCCAGCTGGACCGACAGACTTAAGCAGAGAGACGAGAGGGTCTTAGGGGAGATCAGATTAAGAGAGAGAGAGCCAGGTGGGAGAATACAGAAAGTAGAGGAGAGTACGCAGGAGACTATAGGTAATAAGGAAGTAGAGGGGCCAAAAAGGTTTGGACAGGTATAGCGAGACTATTAAGTTGGGTGAGAGAGTGTTAGTGAGGAGGCGAGGTTAAGGACATAGATAAGGGAGAGAGTGGTGAGGCCTATGTGGAGACATAGTAGATGGTAGAGAGTGTGGCACAGTGGACGTGATAAGGGAGAGAGAGAGAGTGCCAGTGAGAAGTAGCGTACGGATAAAGTGTATAAGAGCTGCAAGGTTTATGATTACAATAAGGATGAGATGCGTCTGATGGGATCCAGATAAGGTGGTAGAAGATAGGATGCCAGGGAGAAGACAAAGTACGCGAAGAGAGAGAGAGGCCTATGGAGACAGATGATATATTAAGGACAGTAGAGAGAGAGCAGGGGAGACAGATTATAGAGCAGAGAGTAGGGTCCAGGGGAGCGGATGGATGAGGACAGAGTACGGAGAAGAGGCCAGGGAGACAGATAATGAGAGGATGAGTCTAGGTGACGAGATCAATATAGAGTCGAGCGAAGGCTCAGGTGGAAGTACTAGTGTTAAGTAGATATAGCTTGAGATCGAGCCGGGAATCTTCTAGAGAGATGAAGAGGACCGAAGAGAGTGGAGAATGGACTGCTATGAGAGATGATAGCCGATGGGTGAGTATATGCCATAGGAGATAGATGAGATTAGTCGCCAGGGGAAGACTAAGATAGGTAGAGTAGAGAGGCACTAGTGTGATATAAGTGTAATGTTTTGAAGTGTAACTGTAAAATTGTATAATATCATATATAAGGAGATATAAATATGTTCTCAATAAAATTCAATTATTGGATGTTAAGTGAATACTTGGAATAGTTGGCCGACTATCATGAATGAGTGAGAAGATAAAGTAGATAATGACTATATATATTCAGAACAATGTATAATTATTAGATTGGGAGTTAGATTAAATAATATCCTAATTAGATATCCTTTCACTTACGTACATGAGGAATATTTTTTATTTCATGATGAATGTTTATAACCAGAACGAGTAAAAGCGATCAGATAAGGGATATTAGATACGTTAAATATCCAGAGACGAGGCCACGGAGGGACAGATAAAGAGAGCAAATGAGAGAGAGAGTGCCAGGTGGGAGACAGATAAGCAGAGGAGGAGAGAGGCCAGGGGAGACAGATAAGGAGAGAGAGAGAGAGGCCAGGGGAGACAGATAAGGCAGAGAGAGAGAGGCCAGGGAGACAGATAAGGAGAGAGAGAGAGGCCAGGGGAGAGGGGAATAGAGCAGATATTAAGTGTGAGAGTGATGGGGGGTGTGCAAAGTGGGTGACAGAGAGCAGGAGAGTTGAAGACAGAAAACAAGAGAGAGAGAGAGGAGAGAGATGGAGTGACAGGGCAGAGCAGCAGATGAGAGAGAGGGTTAGAGTGAGAACAAGTGGAGAGAGAAAGAAGAAGACAGAAAGAGAGACAGAGGCAGGGAGTAGAAAGTCATATCGTGTGTCTGGTCTGGAAAGACCTCTGAGCGTGCCTGTCAAACTGACTGATGTATGAACACTGAGGCAGCCACACACTCACACACACACACACACACACACACACACAGCACCACACACACACACACACACACACACACACACACACACACACACACACACACACACACACACACACACACACACACACACACACACCACACACACACACACACAACACCACCACACACACTTTTCCCTACGAAGACTTTGGGCTTTCATTTGAATCTGGGGTTTAGATAAGTGATAAAGGATCACAACTTAGCAGGCAGTCAATAAGCGGGTCTCATCACAAGATGTCTGTCCACTGATTAAACCACTGTCTATAGACGGGTGGGTTGACATCGTCACGACAACGATGTGTGTTGTTGTGATTCTGAAAGGTCAGAATATATATATAGAATTGCTATAGCAACAATGACAAAAAGCTGCTGTGTGGTGAATCATAGACGCGTTGTTTCAGCTCTCGCCGTATCTTGTTCTTCATACCATCTCTTGTTACCATCTTTGAGGTATTTTGATTGATGTCACCTCTATGGCTAATAAGACTCAAATTAGCTAGCTAGCTGACAACTGTAAAGATGTATTTGAGAGACAACAAGTGCTTATTGGGCAAATGTTTGTTTTCAATAAACATTTGCAGACGAAATACAGCCTAGTTTACATGTTGTTAATAATCTTTTGATTGTAAGCCAAATCTGTCTGTTTTGCCTCAATGTTGCGCACGCATCGGTTTTGTTGGTACAAAAAGACCTGTCTATAAAACGTACAAATGTGAAATTAAACATATAAGGAGGAGGTCCCCATCTTCAGTTTCTTGGCAATTTCTCTCTTTGAATAGCCTTCAATACTCAGAACAAGAATAGACTGATGCATTTCAGAAGAAAGTTCTTTGTTTCTGGCCATTTTGAGCCTGTAATCGAACCCACAAATGCTGATGCTCCAGATACTCTACTAGTCTAAAGAAAGACAGTTTTATTGCTTCTTTAATCAGAACAACAGTTTCCAGCTGTGCTAACATATTTGCAAAATGGTTTTCTAATGATCAATTACCCTTTTAAAATGATAAACTTGGATTAGCTAACACAACGTGCCATTGGAACACAGGAGTGATGGTTGCTGATAATGGGCCTCTGTACACCTATGTATATATTCCATTAAAGAATCTGCCGTTTCCAGCTACAATAGTCATTTACAACATTAACCATGTCTACACTGTATTTCTGATCAATTTGATGTTATTTTAATGGACAGAAAATGTGCTTTTCTTTCAAAAACAAGGACATTTCTAAAGTGACCCCAAACTTTTGAACGATAGTGTGTATTATATATATTTATATTATTATTATTTATATTATTATTATTTTAAACAAAACAACAAACCATTTATGTATGGACCTCGCTTTGTGCATGGGGGCATTGTCATGCTGAAACAGGAAAGGGCCTTGCCCAAACTTTCTATAGGCTATAGTAAAGCCCAAATTTAATATTTTATCCCCCCAAAAATTATATATTTTTGGGGGGGACCTAAAGGGGTCCTAAAATTGAAACCTAATTGTTAAATGATCCATGGTATGACCATCTTAAAACAATTCCATATGCTAGCTTAGTAGTCCCTTATATGAAATGGCTTCACTGAGTATCTATCCACATATAGGACCAATTAAACGGCTTCACTGAGTATCTATCCACATATAGGCCCAATTAAACAGCTTCACTGAGTATCTATCCACATATAGGCCCAATTAAACAGCTTCACTGAGTTGAGTATCTTTTTAAATTCCCCCGACTATGGCAATTAAACGGTTCAACTGAGTACTCTCACATATAGGACGAATTAAACAGCTTACATGGTATCTATCCACATATAGGCCAAATTAAAGCTTCACTGAGTATCTATCCACATATAGGCCAATTAATGGCTTCACTGAGTATCTATCAAATATAGGGCCATATAACAGCTTTCACTGAGTATCTATCCACATATAGGACCAATTAAAACAGCTTCACTGAGTATCTATCCACATATACGGCCAATTAAACAGCTTCACTGCAGTATCTATCCACATATAGGCCCAATTAAATGGCTTCACTGAGTTATCTATGCCACATATACGGGCCAATTAAACAGCTTCACTGAGTACTATCACATATAGGACCAATTAAATGGCTCCACTGAGTATCTATCCACATATATGGCCAATTAAATGGTTACTGGACATAAAAATATTAAACTAATAGTCGATATAGTTGAAGGAGAGAGATATAGTACCCTTGCCACCAGGAATGTTTATATGCAATTTATGTGAATTCAAGTATCCCTTAAAGTTCAATGCACACATAATGCATATGAACATATTGCCATTTTAGTGCATATTCTATAAAGAAGCATGTTGAAATATCAGTGATGTCATTTGCTGTGGAGTTCTGCAGCCGAGGCCAAGTCATTTTCCTTCTTAGAGACTGTATTATATCTCCATCTGACCTATCGTTTTCCTCTCTTTCCCCTCGCTCCCCTCTTTCCCTCTCTCCCCCTCTTTCCTCTCTCCCCTCTTTTCCCCTCTCCCCTCTTTCCCCTCGCTCCCCTCTTTCCCTCTCTCCCCTTTTCCTCTCTCCCCCTCTTTTCCCTCTCCCTCTTTTCCCCCTTCCCTCTTTTCCCTCTCTCCCTCTTTTCCCTCTCCCCTCCTTTCCCTTCCTCCCTCTTTTCCTCTCTCCCCTCCTTTCCCTCTCTCCCCTCTTTTCCTCTCTCCCCTCCTTTCCCTCTCTCCCCCTCTTTTCCCTCTCTCCCCTTTTCCCTCTCTGCCCTCCTTTCCCTCTCTGCCCCTCTTTCTCTCTCTCTCTCCCCTCTTTCCCTCTCTCCTCCTCTCTCCCCTCTTTCTCTTCGGCCGCCTGCTT
>NW_019943178.1:172517-177692 GCF_002910315.2 Salvelinus sp. IW2-2015 | reverse complement strand
GTAATCTATCCAATATAGGACAATTAAATGGCTTCACTGAGTATCTATCCACATATAGGCCAATTAAATGGCTTCACTGGACATACAAACATATTAAAACTATAGTCGATATAGTTGAAGGAGAGAGATATAGTACCCTTGCCACCAGGAATGTTTATATGCAATTTATGTGAATTCAAGTATCCCTTTAAAGTTCAATGCACACATAATGCATATGAACATATTGCCATTTTAGTGCATATTCTATAAAGAAGCATGTTGAAATATCAGTGATGTCATTTGCTGTGGAGTTCTGCAGCCGAGGCCAAAGTCATTTTCTTCCTTAGAGACTGTATTATATCTCCATCTGACCTATCGTTTCCTCCCTCTTTCCCCTCGCTCCCCCTCTTTCCCTCTCTCCCCTCTTTTCCTCTCTCCCCCTCTTTTCCCCCTCTCCCCCTCTTTCCCTCGCTCCCCCTCTTTCCCCTCTCTCCCCTCTTTCCCTCTTCTCCCCTCTTTTCTCTCTCCCCCTCTTTTCCCCCTCCCTCTTTTCCCCTCTCTCCCCTTCCTTTTCCTCTCCCCTCCTTTCCCTCTCTCCCCTCTTTTCCCTCTCTCCCCCTCCTTTCCCTCTCTCCCCCTCTTTTCCCTCTCTCCCCCTCCTTTCCCTCTCTCCCCTCTTTTCCCTCTCTCCCCTCCTTTTCCCTCTCTGCCCTCCTTTCCCTCCTCTCTGCCCCTCTTTCCCTCTCTCCCCCTCTCTCCCCCTCTTTCCCTCTCTCCCCCTCCTTTCCCTCTCTCCCCCTCTTTCCCTCTCCAAATAAAACAAACAGAGAGAGGGGGAAGAAAAGGATGAGGGAGGGGCTTGTTTACACGGTCGTTCAACCTCTCCTAAATGTTTTCCTTGAGGGAAGAGGCAGAACAGATCATTCTTTGACCGAGGTTCTTGTCGCTGAAACGTCACTGCAAACAATTTGAACCGTTCATTGATACTAAATAAGTTTCCACGTGTTTTCATTGAGCACATTCTCTGAATGGATCATCACAATCATTACAATAACACAATAGCCTCTAAAGACTCTCTAATGTACATTCTGTGATGATGAGTATGATTATAGTTGAATAATAATCATCCCCTTGAAGAGAGCCAGACTGGCATGTCAGGACACTGTGGGGAGATGTCCATGGCCCCCTGTTCCCTATATAGTGCACTACTTTTGACCAGAACTCTATGGGTACTTGTGAAAAGTAGTGCACTATATAGGGAATCGGATGCCATTTGGATCGTATCGTCAATCCTCTATCTTTTCATCCAGATAGACCTTCTGAGAAGTCTAAAATTACACTATCGGACCAGCTGTCCTCACCTGGGCAGAAGCCTGGGCTTGTTTTCTAAACGACACCCTATTCCCTATGTAAGGCACTACTTCTGACCAGGGATCTTTTGGCCAGAAGTGCACTATAGGGAATAGAGTGCCATTGGGACACAAGCAGTATGTAATTTGAAGGAGGAATCCCCCATGCTTGAATCTGTAGTACTATAACAGGAAACTCCCCACATCTAGGAGTGGACATTCAACTCCCCCAATTCACTCCCGATTATAATGTAATGGGTGTGGGGGACTAAGCTGGGCTGGGCTCTTCATGAGGCCATGAGAGAAGCCAGTCTATCTGCATCCTCAAATGACACCCTATTCCCTACATAGTGCACTACTTCTGACTAGAGCTCAATGGGTCCTGGTCAAAAGTAGTGCACTGTATAGGGAGCCATTTGGAACGAACACGGCCCTTGGCAGTCAGTCTCTCTACTAACATCTGGACCTGTTAGTGTTGGCAGACTGCTGATGTTACTAATGTCAGGGAGGAGTGAGTGAGAGAGTGAGAGAGAGAGAGAGAGAGAGAGAGAGAGAGAGAGAGAGAGAGAGAGAGAGAGAGAGAGAGAAAATGTCACCTCTGCTTAATAAGGCTACAACCTCTGTGGTGTTAAGCTTTCTGTCTTTCATTCTCTCTCTCCCTCACACACTCACTCTTAACACTCTTTTCTGTCACTTTGTTTCCCTCTCTAATTCTCTTTCACACAGTTTATTCTCTCTGTCACTTTAATATGACATTTTCAGAATGAGAGAACAGGTGAGAAGGAGAGAGGGTGAAGAAGAGAGAGAGAAAAGAGAGAGAGAGCGAGACGAAGAAGGGAAGAGATAAAGTTAAACAGTGCTTGCCAAGTCCAAAACATTACGTTCCCTCACTTAAATCTTCTTGTTTGTTCCCAACACCAAATAGTGCAAGTTAGTTTATCACAGTGAATCGGTTGAGTAGGTCTGGGAGAATGAGGAAATAGTACAAGTTAGTTTATCACAGTGAATCGGTTGAGTAGATCTGGGAGAGTGAGGAAAGCACCAGCGGAATGAGCATTGTTTTCTATCATTCCATTATAGAGTTCTAGAATGAAACTCTCTGCTCAGAAGGTTCCACATGGGAATCCCATAGAACAGTTAGCCGGGCTCCAGAGTGGTGCAGTGGTCTAAGGCACTGCATCTCAGTGCAAGAGGTGTCCCTATAGTCTCTAGTTCGAATCCAGGCTGTTTCACATCAGGCTGTGATTGGGAGTCCCATAGAGCAGAGCACAATTGGCCGGGGTAGGCCGTCATTGTAAATAATAATAAAGGTTAAATGAGAATGAACCACTGAAGTTGCTGTCTTCTGCTGCCCTCTAGCTTCAAGAAAAATAACTGTCCATTTAGACACCAGCTAAATTGCCCAACTGTTGGTACACGTCTATGATCAGTTTACTCACAGATCTTAATCTTTACCATTACAAGGTAAAAACACAACACTGACTTTAAATCGATGTCTAAGGGTAATTTCATCAAAGATCTAGCACCACGTCCATTTGCAGACACCCATTAAACAAGGCAGATGCATTCCATGTTTCCATCTGTTTCAAAGACAGATGGAACATACCGAATAAATCAGAAAGTCTCCATGGACGATATAGGCCTACAGGGGAAATCCAGATGGAATGCCAGGTTGGAATCTAGAGCCTGCAGGGGCAATCCAGATGGAATGCCAGTTGGATCTAGACGCCTGGCAGGGAAATCCAGATGGGAATGCCGGTTGGAATCTAGAGCCTGCAGGGGAAATCCAGATGGAAATGCCAGGTTGGAATCTAGAGCCTGCAGGGAAATCCAGATGGAATGCCAGATTGGAATCTAGAGCCTGCAGGGGAATCCAGATGGGAATGCCAGTTGGAATCTAGAGCCTACAGGGGAAATCCAGATGGAATCCAGGTTGGAATCTAGACTGCAGGGAAATCCAGATGGAATGCCAGGTTGGAATTAAAGCCTGCAGGGAAATCCAAGATGGAATGCCAGGTTGGAATCTAGAGCCTGCAGGGGAAATCCAGATGGAAATGCAGGTTGGAATCTAGAGCTGCAGGGGAAATCCAGATGGATGCAGGTTGGAATTATACGAGCCTACAGGGGAGGTCCAGATGGAATGCCAGGTTGGAATCTAGAGGCCTCAGGGAAATCCAGATGGAAATGCAGGTTGGAATCTAGTGCTGCAGGGAAGAGTCCAGGATGGAATGCCAGGGTTGGAATCTCAGAGCCTGCAGGGGAGTCCAGATGGAATGCCAAGGTTGGAATCTAGAGCTGCAGGGCAGTCCAGATGGAATATGCCAGGTTGGAATTAGTAGCTGCAGGGGAATTCCAGATGGATGCCAGGTTGGAATCTAGAGCCTGACCAGCGGGAAGAATCCAGATGGAATGCAGGTTGGAATCTAGAGCCTACAGGGAAAATCCAGATGGACTGGATGGTTTGGATCTAGAGCCTGACAGGGGCAGTCCAGATGGAGATGCCAGGTTGGAATTAGAGCCTGCAGCGGGCAGTCCAGATGGAATGCCAGGTTTGGAATCTAGAGGCTGCAGGGGATAAATCCATGGAAGATGCCAGGTTGGATCTCGAGCTGTCCAGGGGAATCCAGATGGGAATGGCCTAGGTCTGGAATTAAGAGCCTGCAGGGGGAAATCAGATGGAATGCAGATTGAATCTGAGCCTGGCTGGGGAAACCAGGGAATGCTAGTACTGGGAAGTCAGATGGAGATGCCAGGTTGGAATCTAGAGCCTGCGGGGAACAGTACCAGATGGAATGCCAAGCAGGTTGGAATTAGAGCCTGCAGGGAATCCAGATGGAATGCAGGTGTTGGAATCTAGGCTGCCAGGAAATCCAGATGGGAATGCCAGGTTGGAATCTAGAGCCTCAGGGGAAATCCAGATGGAATGCCAGGTTTGGAAATTGTAGAGCCTGCAGGGAGTCCAGATGGATGCCAGGTTGGAATTAGGCCTGCAGGCGTCAGATGGAATGCCGACCAGTAGTTGGAATCTAAGCTAGAGCTGCAGGGCATCAGATGGAATGCAAGGTTTGGAATCTAGAGCCTGCAAGGGGAAATCCAGATGGAAATCCAGCATGGTTGGTGAAATCTAGACCGCTGAGGGGCAGTCCACAGATGGAATGCAGGGTTGGAATCTATGAGAGCCTGCAGGGGAAATCCAGATGGAATGCCAGGTTTGGAATTCTAGAGCCCTGCAGGGGAAATCCAGATGGAATGCCAGGTGGAATCTTCTAGAGCTGGAGGCCTGCAGGGGCAGTCCAGATGGATATGGCCTGCGGCAGGTTGGGGAATCTAGTTGAAGCCTGCAGGGGATTCCAGATGGAATGCACAGGTTGGGAATACTAGGCCGCCTGCAGGGGCAACAGTCCGATGAATGGGCTGCAGGTTGGAATCTAGAGCCTGCAGGGGCATCCAGATGGAATTGCCAAGGTTGGAATCTAGAGCCTGCAGGGGAAATCCAGATGGAATGCCAGTTTGGAATCTAAGAGCCTGCAGGGGAAGATGTGCCAGATGGGAATGCAGGCTTGGGAATCTAGAGCCTGCAGGGGAAGTCCAGATGGAATGCCAGTTGGAATTAGAGCCTGCAGGAGGAATCCAGATGGAATGCCAGGTTGGATCTAGAGCCTTGCAGGGGAATCCAGATGAATGCAGGCATGGAATCTAGAGCCTGCAGGGGCAGTCCAGATGGAATGCCAGTTGGAATCTAGAGCCTCAGGGGAGTCAATGGAATGCGTCAGGTTGGAATCATGATGCCTGCTGCAGGGGGCAGTCCAGAAGATGGATGCCAGGTTGGAATCTAGAGCCTGCAGTG
>NW_019943178.1:151249-170609 GCF_002910315.2 Salvelinus sp. IW2-2015 | reverse complement strand
CTAAAAGCACCCTATCAGTGGTCATTGCATAGATCAACCTCCTCTGGAACATGAAGCGAATGCCAACACGTATTGCTGCTCTCACGTTGACGCTCTTGCGATAGCCAAGCCTGCGGCGCGCATCCACTCTGGAGCAACTGCGCCAACTGCAAGGCTCGTTACATGATTTTACGATTGAGATGTGCAACCTGCATTCCATCTGCAGAAATACCCGATCCCACTCATCAATTCAACGTACAGACGCCAATCTGACACCCCACTCGGTTTACCCCATCTAGATTCCAACTGCTCCACGGACCAATGCTCATCTGCAATATGATAATTCTCCACACATCGTTGATCAGCCATAATTGCCAACCCAGGTGGAGGCTTAGGATTTTTTTCCGAAGAATCCTCAGTGGGAGCATTCCCATCTGGAACCCTCTCCCTGCCCCCCTCGCAGGGCGTCTTAGATCTTCACACTACACTATCTAATGCCATGGTCAAGAGATGGCACCTAGATCGAAGCCATGCCTCTGTCGGCAATTCCCATTCCTGGAATTCCCTACGAGTCGCCAAATGAAGAGTGAGCTCTTCACGATCTTACACCAAGAAGGCATCACCTTGGTTGTTACATAAATATCACCAGTTTTCATCGTCCAAATGTTTACCCTGGCCTGCGATTGCCTAGTTACTGATTTTTACATACCACATGTCCACCCTGGATGTGCCTGGCATTCCATTCTGCGAACATCCTGCGCCCGCGCAAGAACCGTTGGTGAGGACCCTTCTGCCTGTCCATCTCGAACTCTTCATCCTAGTGGCGGTCAGGCGGCTCTATCCTATTCTGGAAGTTTTCCCCCTACATGCTCAGGCCTCTAGTGATCCAACCTGGCAACATTCCATTGGCTGATTCCCCCTCCGTCAATAGAGCCAGTTATCCTCGAGCGTGATTCTCCAACCCAACCTTAGCATTGTCCATCCTATTCTTCATACCTCAAGGTTCGCGCCATTTAATCCATGGAACTGTGAGACACAACTAATCCCGTGTTGATAAATCTAGCGTGTGGCTTCATAGATTTCCAATACCCTCTCTGACGACACATATGCATTTCCTGGGGACCCAAATTTCCCCTCACAGCTTGCTACGTTCTTTCATTCCCCCGGCAGAACCTCCCCAGACCCTCTGGACAATTTCCGATCTGCTTCGGATCGATACTTAGTCCCCGGTGCAGTCAATCTGTAGTGGGCGTCCTAAGGACTCTCCAAACTGCGCTCCACGTCCACCGGACAAATCGATATTGCGGGCTGATCGGCGCCATCCACAGTTGGACTTCCCTGTCTATGCAGCGGAAAGGCACATCCCCTGACATGTCCTTAGAGCGCCCAGGTGCAGCTAGCTCTCATTCGGCGTACTTTCATACAAATGACTCTTGCCTAGCATGCTCAACTGTCTGAGGCAAACTTGCCATTCTATCCAAGTCTGACTGCCCTGCAAGGCCATATATTCCAATGTCCTTGTCGGGGCGTGTGTGGGGGTGTGCCTGTATTCCGATCTGTGACTCGCGCGACCATCAGTCACGCGACCCTTTTTGGCAAGCCGGCTCTACGATTCCCTGTAACCCATCCGCTAACCGCATCTGGGGACTCCCATGCAGCCTACCTAATGTCTCAGACCTGGGATCTATATCTGGAATTTCCAGAAATGCCTGACAGCCTTAGATCCCAACTGGCCGAACATCCAATCCGTGCGGCCTGCCCCTCTGCGGCCTTATATTCCTTGCTTTCTGGAGGATTCCTGCACAAGTTAGTTTCAACCTTGCCTAATCTCCTTGGATTTTCCCCTCTGCCCGCCTCTAATTCCAGCTGGCCTTCCTCTGAAAATTAGCCCCGATTGCAGCTAGATCCACCTGTTTTGGTCAGTCCTAAATTTGATTGCTGGTGGAATATAGAGACTCTGCCCCCATGGCGCAAGTCCCAGGGCATCTGATTTATCGAGTTGATTTGGGACACATTTTTGCGTGCAATCTCGTCATGAGCCTCTAAGCGATTAGGGCAGCCCTGGATGGAAGCGAGTTGGATCTAGAGAGCCTGCAGGAAATCAGACTGCGAATGCCACGGTTGGAATCAATAGAGCCGCGAGGGGGCAGCGAGATGGAATGTCCAGGTTGGACCACCTCTAGAGCGCTCTGCTGGGACAAATCCAACGATGGTGAAATGCCTAAGGACGTCTTGAATCTAGAGCCTTGACAGGGAAATCCAGATGGGAATGCCAGGTTGAATCTAGAGCCTGCAGGGGCCAGATGGAAATGCCAGGTTGGAATCTAGAGACCTCAGGGGAAAATCCAGATGGAATGCCAGGTTGGAATCTAGAGCCTGCAGGGAAATCCAGTGAATGCCAGCGTTGAAATCTAGAGCCTGCAGGGAGCAGGGGCAGTCCAGATGGAATGCCAGGTTGGAATCTAGAGCCTGCAGGGGCAGTCCAGATGGAATGCCAGGTTGGAATCTAGAGCCTACAGGGGCAGTGTTCTGGTCTGTCCCAGAGAGTTCAGAAGTAGAATATGTTTATTATGTTGCTGTCAATTATCCCACTATTGTAGCATACACATTAGCCTAATGGCCTGCAATGGATCTGCAGGATAAGAACTCCCACAGTGCCACAGGAAGGTGTTACAGGCCTACCATAGCTGGCTGCAGAAGATTGGATTTGATATAATCTGAAGGGTCACTTGTTCTAGGTCGCTAGGGTTGTCACACACCCTCACTCGCCATTGAGATGATACTGGTGAGAGGATTATGAGATTTGCAGCTCACTTGTATGGCGCACCCCGGTCCCACTGGAAGAACTTTCGCTCGATAGGCCAAAATACAAATAAAATATTAAATGATGTACGTTTTAAAACGTTGCATTTCTATAGGCCCAATAGTCTTTGAGCTCGTATGTGAAACTTTGCCGTTGTTTTTTTGTGTCGTTGAGGATGTAACTTGGATAAATTTGACTGCGCTGACACTTTCCTTTTCTGTGATAGGCCTACTTTTGTGCGGAGGAGGCGACGCCATAGAGGAGAATTCAAGTAAGCCTAGTCCTCCTTCTCATCCTAGCATGGTAAGTGATGTATTTGTATATTAACTCGTAAATACAGGTGAGTTAAGAAGTTATTGTTGACAATACTTTATAGGCTTAACACACAAAACCAAATATATAATCAACATATGTGTTCTTTCTAATAACAAATAGCCTAGAATTGATTGAATGCAAACATTAGATCAATTATTATTTACAACCGTACAACTATAGTTAGGCCAGTCTATCCAAAGGTTCATATGAGATGCCTATGTGGGATAGGGATTATGGATAATAAATCCACGGTCATATTTAGTCAGATAATCCTGAGTTTTAGTAGAGCCGTTTACACCCTGTAGAATTACAGACATCAGTGTGAAATCATTTTTGCCAATTCATGAAAATGTAGAAACAGTGTGTAGAACGAATGGTTAGACAGGTGATTTGTCAACATGACATGATCTTGTAGGGGCTGCTTTTAAGCACTTTCTGACAGAGGGATATGCGAACGCAATATAAACCAATTTGATTGATCACAATATGTGAATGCTGATGGTCCTCCTGTTGTCTCAGATTTTCAGGAGGTTGGGGCCGACACGTTTAGAACTTTGTCGTCTAAGGACCTGTGACTGCAGTGACACGCGTGGAGCAGCGGCTTGACGTGTGCATAGCGTGTGTTATCCTTGAGATGCGACCACCGCTCTGTGCCTTCCACAGTAAACCTCGGACATGGGCCGCACACAGACACACAACCCCTGACCACCCTAAGGCACACCCCGCCCCCCTCCCTATCTCTTCCCCTCTATTTTCTTCCATCCCTCGCTCCCTCCAGCTCCCTCGCTATCCGTATGGTGTCCTTTGGTTCCTCCTGCTTGCCGCCCTGTGCCTTTGGCCCATTGGACCCTCCCCTGCTCACGCTGCTCACTTCCGTGTAGGGGTTGTAGGGCCGTGGTCATGTGACCCTCTCTTCTCCAAGGCGCTGCCGAGTGTGGCGGCCCAGCTGGCCGTCAACCGCATCAACAGGTAGGGATGAGTTCAACACACGTTTTCCCCAATTGATTAGTTTAGGAAATATGCTTACTTAAGTTATGCAGGGGGAAAATGCCACAAATACTTTGAATTCAGAACATAATCTTGTTTATTTTAAGGTATCTGTCCCAAATTTTCAAATCGCTATGGATACCTTCGATCAACTAATCGATTAATCTGTCTGGTATGTCTCAATAGAGACCCTGTCCTCTCACTGGCTGCCACTTTTGATTATGTCATTCTGGAAGAGAAGTGTGAGACTTCCAGGGCTCTGGATGGGTTCATGGGCTTCTATACCAGGTTTGTTGTAATGTACATTACTTTTCTTTACAATATGTCCAAAAAATCCTGTCAGGATGCTACAGGGCGACTTGACACGTTCATTCATTAATTCACCAGGGCTACAGGCTTCATCGGGCCGGCCAACCCTGGGTACTGTGACGCTGCATCGCTACTGGGCAAAGGCTGGAACAAGGTGGGTGATGGTAGTAAATATCTTCTATTCATGTAATGGATTCTATTCCATTCCGTTATATTCCATTCTATTCTCTCCTCTCCCCAGGCGGTGTTTTCGTGGGGATGTGTTGGCTATGAGCTGGATGATGTCCGGAACCACCCTACCTTTGCCCGTTCCATGCCCCGACCCACCTGGGTGCTGATCAGCCTCATGCAGCACTTCCGCTGGGCACAAGTTGTCATCATTGCCTCCTCAGAGGACAGCTGGGTTGGAACCTCCACAAAGGTACACACACACACACACACACACACACACACACACACACACACACACACACATACACACACACACACACACACACACACACACACACACACACAACACACACCACACACAACACAACACACACACACACACACACACACACACACAACACTCTGTGCATGTGACATTAAAACTTGAAACAAGAGGTGGCTATTTGGAAATGGGGATGGATACAAGCCGAATGGAGAATGCACTGCAGTTGCGCAGCGGTCTAAGGCACTGCATCCTCAGTGCTAGAGGCGTCACTAAGACCCTGGTTTGATTCCAGCTGTATCACAGCGGTCTAAGGCACACTGCATCTAGTGCTAGGGTGTCACTACAGACCTGGTTGATTCCAGGCTGTATCACAGCGGTCTCTAAGGCACTGCATCTCAGTTGCTAGAGGTCGTCACTACAGACCCTGGGTTTGATTCCAGGCTGTATCACAGCGGTCTAAGGCACTGCATCTCAGTGCTAGAGCGTCACTACAGACCTGGTTTGATTCCAGGCTGTATCACAGCGGTCTAAGGCACTGCATTCCAGTGCTAGAGGCGTCACTACGACCTGGCAGTCAGCCTGCATCCAGAGCTCATGGTTCGTCCCAGGCTGTGTCACAACCAGCCGTGATCGGGAGTCCCATAGGGCGGCGCACAATTGGCCAGCGTCGGTATTTTGGGGGGGTTATGGCCTTCATAGTAAATAAGAATTTGTTCTTAACTGACTTGCCGTAGTTAAATAAAGGTTACATTGTGAATAATGCAGAAGCATGTGACTGTAAAAGCCTCAGGAGTAGACACATTTAGAAAGCCTTTATGGATCGAACTACTTGGCTAATGCAATGGCCAGGATAAGACAGACACAGACACACTACTGGCTAATGCATGGCCAGAAAGACAGACACAGACACACCTACTTGCTAAGCAATGGCCAGGATCAAGACAGACACTAGACGACACGTACCTGGCTAATCCATGGCCAGGATAAGACAGACACCAGACACACTACCTGGCTAATGCATGGCCAGATATAGACAGACATAGACACACTCTGGCTATCATGAGGATAGACAGACACCAGACACACTACCTGGCTAATGCATGGCCAGGATAAGACAGACACCAGACACACTACCTGGCTAATTGCATGCCAGGATAAGACAGACACCAGACACACTACCTGGCTAATGCATGCCAGGATAAGACAGACACCAGACACACTACCTGGCTAATGCATGGCCAGGATAAACAGACACAGACACACTACCTGGCTAATGCATGGCCAGGATAAGACAGACATCAAAACACACTACTGGCTAAGAATGCCAGGATAAGACAGACACCAGACACACTACCTGGCTAATGCATGGCCAGGATAAGACAGACACCAGACACACTACCTGCTAATGCATGGCCAGGATAAGACAGACACCAGACACACTACTGGCTATGCATGGCCAGGAATAAGACAGACACCAGACACACTACCTGGCTAAATGCATGGCCAGGATAAGACAGACACCAGACACACTAACCTGCTAATGCATGGCCAGGATAAGACAGACTCCAGACACACTACCTGGCTAATGCATGGCCAGGATAAGACAGACACCAGACACACTACCTGGCTAATGCATGGCCAGGATAAGACAGACACCAGACACGCTACTTGGCTAAGTGGCATGGCCAGGATAATAAGCAGACACCAGACACACTACTTGCTAATGCATGGCCAGGATAAGACAGACACAGACACACTACTTGGCTAATGCATGGCCAGGATAAGACAGACACCAGACACACTACCTGGCTAATGCATGGCCAGGATAGACAGACACAACCAGACACACTACCTGGCTAATGCATGGCCAGGATAAGACAGACTCCAGACACACTACTCCGTGGCTAATGCATGGCCAGGATAAGACAGACACCAGACACAGCTACTGGCAATGCATGGCCAGGATAACAGACACCAGACACGCTACTTGGCTAATGCATAGGCCAGGATAAAGACATGACACCCTAGATCACAGTGAGCTGTACTTGGCTAATCATGCATGAGAAACAGGAGTAAGACAGGAAACCAGACACACTACCTGGCTAATGCATGGCCAGGATAAGACAGACACCAGACACACTACCTGGCTAATGCATGGCCAAGATAAGACAGACACCAGACGCACGGTTGTTGAACCAGCTTTCGTTATAGCAGGGAAAGGGTGGCCTATAAGGGCTTGTTTTCTAATCAACAAAATGTAAAACAAGCCATTTTTACAGGAAAATAACGGACATATTTCTAAATACTAGTGTCACCGGGTTATCTAATCTCTCGTTCCATGGTGGACATATAGTAAAAATAACGGTACAAAGAACTACATAGATAAAAAGGGATGTACGATGACTGTTTTTGTTTCTCCCAAACTTGATCTTTTCATAAAGCTTTGGTGATTAAGATTTATTTCAAAGCGGTCTCACGAGACAAACCCTTTATCCATAGTCTTAACTACTTGGCCAATGCACTAGGCAGGACAAAACAAAGACGCCTTCATTGAGAGGAGGGAAGGCTATGCTTGATTTTTAATGAAATTAAACTAAATGGGATAATTTGTTTTTTATGTTTTTTATGTTTCTAAATGCGAGGTTTATGGGCACAAAAAGCACATCTCTCTTGTTCCAGTTGCATCTGGGCACTGTGTGTCACGGCTGGATAGGCTGCGCATTCGTTGTCAAAATCCATGTCATAACCATTAGACCAACCATTCCCACTATACTGAAATTGGCACTTTGGCGCACCTCAGCGCAAGCAAGCTCATATAAAACAGGTAAATTACCAATTGTGGGTTTGAAAATAGAAGAGCGCAGGCTTTAACAGATCGTTAGAGTTCGGCACTAACGCCACTTTAACGTCAGCCGAAAAGGCTTTTCCAATAAGAATAATAATGTTTTATTATTGTTATGTTGTTATTATTATTATTATTATTATCATTATTATTATTTATGTATTTATTTAAACAGAATGTTACTGTGTTGGGCACTAATAAAATTACAAGTCATGTTTTTATACTGTAACTTTGTCTAATAAGGACCTATGACTGCTGACCTTTCTGCAGGTGGCCAACTCTCTGAGGAGTCATGGGATGCCGGTGAGGCTGGTGGTTACCATCGGTAACGACCCTGGTAGTGTCAGGAAGACCCTGGCCAAGCTCAAGAAGGTGGAGGACCTACGATGTGAGTACTGATATCATACACAAGGAGGAATGCTACTTTGACTCTATATCTTTAGAAGGGAGGAAGCCACTTTACACTATCGAGAAAGACTTATGTTCAGTTTGAATATTTCACAAAGTGTGACTGGTTGTGATATGGTGGAACTCAAACTTTCACTTACTCAGTCAAGTCAAGTTCATTTCTTAGATTGCCAGTAAGCTATAGGCAGGTAGCCTTGAGGTAAGATCTTTGGGCCAGTATCCAAAAGCTTGCTGGTTTCGAATCCCAGAAAGACAAGGAATGACATGGTGAAAAATCTGTAGTTGGGCCCTTGAGCAAGGCACTTGACCCCAATCGCTTCAGGGGCGCTGGACAATCATGACCCCACTCCCTGTGGGTGTCTCAGGGGCGCGGGTGTCTCAGGGGCGCGGGTGTCTCAGGGGCGCGGGTGTCTCAGGGGCGCGGGTGTCTCAGGGGCGCGGGTGTCTCAGGGCCGGGTGTCTACAGGGCGGCGGGTGCTCAGGGGGGGGTTTGGTCTCAGGGCGCGGGGTGTCTCAGGGCGCGGGTGTCCTCAGGGGCGCGGGTGTCCTCAGGGGCGGGTGTCTCGGGGGCGCGGGTGTCTCAAGGGGCGCGGTGTCTCAGGGGCACGGTTGTCTCAGGGGCGCGGGTGTCTCCCAGGGGGCGGCGGGTGTCTCAGGGGCTGCCGGGTGGTTTCAAGGGGCGCGGGTGTCTCAGGGGGCGCGGGTTGTCTTCAGGGGCGCGGGTGTTCAGGGGGTGCGGGGTGTCTTCAGGGGCACGGGGTTGTCTCAGGGGCGCGGGTGTCCCTCAGGGGCGCGGGTGTCCTCAGGGGCGCGGGTGTATCAGGGGCGCGGGTGTTTCAGGGGCGCGGGTGTCTCAGGAGCGTGGGTGTTTCGAGGCCGCGGTGTCTCAGGAGCGCGGGTGTCTCAGGGGTGCGGGTGTCCTCAGGGGCGCGGGTGTCCTAGGGGCGGCGGGTGTCTCAGGGGTGCGGGTGTCTTAGGGGCGCGGGTGTCTCGGGGCGCGTGGGTGTCTCAGGGGGAGTTGGGATATGCAAGACCAATTTCATTACACACTTGTGTGTAACAGGATACATATAAGCACCCCCCCCCCCAAAATAATGTATAAGCTCTTCCTCTTTTCTCTTTCCACTTCCCCCTGTATTCTCTCGTTACTCCCCCTAGTGGTGATCATGTGTATGCACTCTGCCCTGATCGGAGGGGGACCTCAGAAGCTCCTGCTAGAAACAGCCCAGGACATGAGAACTGACCGAGGATCCCTGGTGTTCCTACCCTACGACACCCTACTCTACAGCCTACCCTACCACAACGTCACCTACCCTGCCCTGAGGAGCAACAGCAAGCTACTCAAGGTGATCAGTCTTGGTTGTTGTTGTGTGTCAGCATATGTAAGAGTATTCGTTGCAAATGTGTGTGTATTTTCAGTTGAATTGTATGTCCGGATTGACACCCGTCTTGCCCTAACTGTTTTATTCTGTTTGCCCATCTAATAACGATGTTTACTAGTCTGACTTTAATCCTCAATCCCTTTATAATGTGTGTATTGTTGTTTGTCACATGACTAAGGAAAACTGTATATGTGTTCTAAATCTGGCAAATAAAATGGATTCATTCATTTAATTTAAAGGCCTACGATGCAGTGTTGACAATCACTATAGACTCTCCCAGGACATCTTTCTACCAGGCCTATCAGGAGGCTATAAACAGGGGAGAGATAGCGGGGAATGTCAAGCAAACAAGGTAAATACATACGGGGGGTGTGTGTGTGTGTGTGGTGTGTGTGTGTGTGTGTGTGGTTGGTGTGTGTGTGTGTGTGTGTGTGTGTGTTTGTGTGTGTGTGTGTGTGTGTGTGTGTGTGTGTGTGGTGTGTGTGGTGGTGTGGTGGTGTGTGTGTGTGGTGTGTGTGTGTGTGTGGTGTTTGGTGTGTATTTCTGCGTTGTTCACCATCTTGAATTCCCCCTCGCTCTCTCTCTCCATCTCACTTTCCCGCCCATCTCTCCTCTCCAGGTGTCTCCTCTTGTTGGGACCATCTACAGCTCCGTGCTGTTCATGGCCCATGCTGTCCACAGGGTCAAGGCCTCAGGGGAGTGGCTCTCTGGGGGAACCTGGCCCGACACACCCACAACCTGGCCTTCCAGGTACATGGATGATTCAATGACTTATACGTATCAATACTGTATTTCTCTGTTGGCACTGGCCACCCGGGGTAGTTTCATACATGGACACTGATGATTTAAAGGGGCAATCTGGGATTCAACAACAAGAAAGTGGTTACCCCACCACTTTTTGGGGAAACCAGCTGAGGCTTGATGCTGGAGAAATGCAACCACAAAGTTAATAGATGGCAATATGATGCAAGGACCTTCCATGATATCAACATGATCGTTTTAACCATGTTTTGAAGGACTGACCGTCCATGATTACAACATGATAGTTTTAACCATGTTTCGAAGGACTGACCGTCCATGATTAATCACTGATAGTTTTAACCATGTTTTGAAGGACTGACCGTCCATGATATCAACATGATAGTTTTAAACCATGTTTTGAAGGACTGACCGTCCATGATATCAACATGATAGTTTTAACCATGTTTGAAGGACTGACCGTCCATGAAATCAACATGATCATTTAAACCATGTTTTGATGGACTGACCGTCCATGATATCAAACATGATTCGTTTAATCTTGTTTTCAGGCTGTATTATTATTCAGTACTAAACCTGCCAGGGCTCCAGCCACCCTGACACACACACAACACGCACGCACGCACGCACGCACGCACGCACGCACTTACGCACGCACGCACCGCACACACACACACCACACACACACACACACACACACACAACACACACAAACACACACACACACACACACACACACACACAACACACACACACACAACACAACACACACACAAACACACACACACACACACACACACCTAACCCTGTCTAAGCAGTTCTGTGATCTGTTCCAGGGCTTCAGCCACCCTGTGAGAACTAACATGTCTGGAGCCGGCTTGGCTGACTACGTAGTTCTGGATACAGATGGGAAGAGCTGGGACCTCAGGCCCACACACAGGTAGGATGGGAGAGTGACCCTAACACTACTGCATCCGTACAGAACAGACATGTGGCTGACATTGTGAGGTTAGGATAATGGTTATATGGTGACGTAGTATGTTGATGATATTGGTGGTTAACGCTTTGGTATCAAACTCATTTTGCCCCGGGTGCTGCGTTCTGTCTTCAATGAGGATATATTTCCTCTCRGTCAAAATTAGCAAAAAAACAAGCCCTCTAACCTTCGTTTTGGGAGTTTTTGGATGCTCTTTGACTATCTAGCTTWKATTTTGGTGATTATCAGTGAGCTAGCCACTGTGTGAATATAGGTCTGTTATCATTTATACAAAGTTTTCATTTGGTTTGAGTCATTGGTTTGAGTCATTCACAGATCACTGCACCTGTARA
Source organism: Salvelinus sp. IW2-2015 (assembly GCF_002910315.2). NCBI lineage: Eukaryota > Metazoa > Chordata > Actinopteri > Salmoniformes > Salmonidae > Salvelinus > Salvelinus sp. IW2-2015. The sequence continues at coordinate 159,060 of NW_019943178.1, read as the reverse complement.
TAGCCCATCTGTAAATAGCCCATCCAACTACCTCATCCCAATACTGRATTTAGTTATTTATCTTGCTTCTTTGCACCCCAATATCTCTACTTGCACATTCATATATATATATATACATGTATATATTCTGCACATCTACCATTCCAGTGTTTAATTGCTATATTGTAATTACTTCGCCACCATGGCCTATTTATTGCCTTACCTCCCTTATCCTACCTCATTTGCACATACTGTATGTAGGCTTTTTCTACTGTATTGTTGACTGTATGTTTGTTAATTCCATGTGTAACTCTGTGTTGTTGTATGTGTCGAACTGCTTTGCTTTATCTTGGCCAGGTCGCAGTTGCAAATGAGAACTTGTTCTCAACTYMCCTACCTGGTTAAYTAAAGGTGAAATAAACAATTTAAACAGTGGTGYAAAAAGTACCCAATTGTCATACTTGATTTAAAAGTAAAGATACCTTAAGAGAAAATTACTCAAGTAAAAGTGAAAGTCACCCAGTAAAATACTACTTGAGCAAAAGTAGGTATTTGGTTTTAAATATACTTAAGTATCAAAAGTAAATGTAATCGCTAAAATATACTTAAATATCAAAAATAAAAGTATAAATCATTTTAAATTCCTTATATTGAGTAACCCAGACAGTAACCCAGATTTTCTTGTTTTTTAAATTTACGGATAGCCAGGGGCACACTTCAACAGTCAGACATAATTTACAAACAAATCATTTGTGTTTAGTGAGTCTGCCAGATCAGAAGCAGTAGGGATGAGCAGGGATGTTCTCTTGATAAGTGCGTGAATTGGGCCATTTTCCTGTCCTGTAAAGCATTAAAAATGTAATGAGTATTTTGGGGTAGCATGAGTAAAAAGTACATGATTTTCTTTAGGAATGTAGTGGAATAAACATTGTCAAAATTATAAATAGTGAAGTAAAGTACAGATACCCCCAAAAATGACTTAAGTAGTACTTTAAAGTATTTTTACTTAAGTACTTTTCACCACTGATTTTAAAGTACTGTATATTGAGTTTGTCCATTATTATTTATTTTTTTACTCAAACCACCCGTGGGTCGTATATTTGACACCCCTGTTCTACAGGATAGACATAATTCTGGTGAGGTTAGGGTTAGTACTCGTACTACTAATGTTAAAGACGCACTCCAGCTATGTTTGAACTTTAGTGTTAAAAAACTAAATCCCACSTATAAATGCAGTAAAGTACACACACTTAAAAAGTTGTTGTGAGCAAAATATTTTTGGGTTGTTGAAAGAACTGCATACTTCATGGTGTAGGCCAATCACGGCGTTGATCTGATGGTGCTCTCTGATGTCATCGGCCTTCTCCCTTTGCTTGAAGAACAATAGAGGAGCGTTAGAGAACTAAGGAAGAAACACTCACCCCTCCTCTTGTGATGTCATGACTGACCTGGACCACCTATTGAGATGTGCCTTTTGTTCAGTAAATCAGGTGTTAAATGAGGTGAAAAGGAGACAGGAGTGTGACTTTACCCATAACCCCTTCCCGTACAGGATTGAGATGGCTGCTGACATGGTGAGGTTCCTGGGTAGAGATATCCACTTCCCACACGGTATCTCCCCCAAGACTGACTCCAACTGTTGGTTCATCAAAGGCATCATCTGCACTGGAGGTACACACACAGATGCAGATACGCAAAAACACACAGACACACACAGACACACACAGACACACACAGACACAGGCAAATGTTCCTTGATGTATAGTTAACATAAAGCATGGTATTAGTAACATAAGGGTACACCGTTTTCTTTCAATCACTTTGTTTGTGGTACATTTTCACAAAACAGATAATCAAAATGGCTCATTTTTCAAAACACGAAGCACATTTTCAACAAACAAATTCACAAAATTCACCAAATCACTCTTTTAATTTGGATGCATATTCAATCTCACTATCTGCTTTTTCAAAATGCAATATTCACTTCACTTTTGATATGATTTTCTTGTCATTTGTTAACAGTATAATTAACTTTCAGTTAATCAAACTGCTCAAATCTGATAACTACTAAACCAAAATGATGTAATGCCTAATTAAATCAAATCAAATTTCATTAGTCACATGAAATTTGACTACAGAGTAATGCTACCTACGAGAACTCCAACGTCGTCCTCTATGAGGTCAGACAGAGTAGTGCTACCTACGAGAACTCCAACGTCGTCCTCTATGCAAGGTTCAGACAGAGTGTGCTACCTACGAGAACTCCAACGTCGTTCTCGTATGGTCAGACAGAGTAGTGCTAACTACGAGAACTCCAACGTCGTCCCTCGTATGAGGTCAAGACAGAGTAGTGTACCTAACGAGAACTCCAACGTCGTCCTCTATGAGGTCAGACAGAGTAGTGCTACCTACGAGAACTCCAACGTCGTCCTCTATGAGGTGAGACAGAGTAGTGTTCTTGGGCACAGGGACTATGGTGGTCTGCTTAAAACATGTTGGTATTATAGACTCAGACAGTGAGAGGTTAAAAATGTCAGCGAAGACACTTGCCAGTTGGTCAGCGCATGCTCGCAGTACACGTCCTGGCAATACGTCTGGCCCTGCGGAATGTTGACCTGTTTAAAGGTCTTACTCACATTGGCTGCYGAGAGCGTGATCACACAGTCTTCTGGAACAGCTGGTGCTCTCATACATGTTTCAGTGTTATTTGCCTCGAAACGAGCATAGAAGTAGTTAGGCTCGTGTCACTGGGCAGCTCTCAGCTGTGTTTCCCTTTGTAGTGGTTTGCAAGCCCTGCCACATCCGACGAGCGTCCGAGTCGGTGTAGTACGATTAACGTATATATAGTTTATTAATAGCTGCTGAACACTGTAACATTCTATGTATTTACCTCACAAATGTATCAGTTTGACATCAATTTATGTTGGAAAGTAAAACCAAATCATGTATGGATGTGGCTGTAAATACTACATCCTCATTCTCCATCAGCCAGTGTGCTTCAATAGGACAAAGAGGAAAGACTCCCTATGTGCTACCATTATAGCGTAGTGTACAATGCACTGCTGAAATACCTGGGATTATACAGTATATAACAATACATTCCACCCAGTATCTGAATTTCATTGATACACTGTAAACTGATTTCAAGCAGAGAGACAGGTGATACTGTGTCAGTTGACAAGTCACGTAGAAAAGGTGATATTGTACAATTATCCATGGGGCAGAAATGGCATACAACATCGTTGTAAGTTTTTACCGTAGCCGACTGGTTTACAATACCACTGTATCTGATTATTTGACCTACTGTATGCTGTATGTACTGTGGTACTGTAGTACTGTATGTACTGTAGTACTGTACTACTGTATGTACTGTGGTACTGTAGTACTGTATGTACTGTATGTARTMTATAAGGATAATGAAACTAAAATTGTGCATGTSAAGTTATAGTCAAATTCTGTATGGAAAATTATATTTACAATCTACTATTCTTTCTAACAGCACTGTAGTACAGCACTGTAGTACTGTATGTACTGTATGTACTGTAGTACTGTATGTACTGTATGTACTGTAGCACTCTATGTAATGTGGTGCTGTATGTATTGTAGTACTGTAGTACTGTAATACTCTATGTACTGTAGTACGCTATGTACTGTAGTACTGTATGTATTGTAGTACTGTATGTATTGTAGTACTGTATGTAACGTAGTTTTACTCTGATTTTAATGTGGTTACTGATGTATTGTAGTATCTGTATGTATTGTAGTTACCTGTATGTACTGCTATACCATGTACTGTGGGTCAACTGTATTGTAGGTAGTACGGTATGTATTGTGGTGTGAGTACCTATAGTATGTAGTACTCTATGTAATAGTGGTAGTATGTATTGATAGTACTGTATGTATTAGTAGTACTGTTTGTACTCGTGAGTACTACTATGTACTTGGTGGGTACTTATGTATGTTACTGTATGTATTGTAGTACTGATATGTACTGAGTTTCTATGCACTGCTGGTACTGTATGTATGTGAGACTGGTATGTTGTATCTAGTAGTAAACTGTAGGTACATCTATGGATTGTGGTACTGTATGTATGTATAGTACTGTATAATGTATAACTGTTACTGATAGTTATTTGTATGTGTACTGTAATTGTATATGTTTGTATGTATGACTGTATGTAATGTAGTAGCTCTATGTGAATTGGTTACTGTATTGTACTGTATGACTATGTATGGTAGCTGTAGGTATTGTGTAATTGTAATGTATTATGTGAGTACTGTATGGTAACGTGTAGTATCTATGTAATGGTTACTGTTGTACTTGTGTATGATAATGTGTTACTGTATGTACTGTAGTACTGATATATGTACTGTAGTCATACATACCACAGTAACATACAGTACGTTGTCAGTCCACTCAGTACATACAGTTCCACAGTACATACAGACACATGACATGTAGGTACCTGTGGTACTGTTGTACTGTCGACTGTAGTGTACTGTAGTACTGTATGTACTGTGGTACTGTATGTAATGTGGTACTGTATGTACTGTGGTACTGTATGTACTGTAGTACTGTATGTACTGTGGTACTGTATGTACTGTGGTACTCTATGTACTGTAGTACTCTATGAACTGTGGTACTGTATGTACTGTGGTACTCTATGTACTGTGGTACTGTATGTACTGTATAAGGAAACTAACTGTAAGACTGACATATTTCTCAACATGCTCACATTGATACATGCCATTGGATACACATTATGTAAAGAATTGTGCATGTAAAGTTATAGTCAAATACTGTATGGAAAATTACCATCTAATATTTGTGTGTTCAGCACTTCTAAAACAACAGTTTTTAAAACGTGTATCTTGTATGTTTTGCTATTGGACTTAACGTTAGRTAAAATGACTAAATGGTGAGCATATGTCGACTAAACTAAATGTTCTCATGGTATTTCACGGAAAACTTGAATGCACAATCAAAGGTTCTGAACAGAAGATAGGGGGTGTTACAAGTGTTATCAGTTTAGAGTTTTGTACTTAAGAGTTTTGAAAATACTTGTGAAAATAACGATTGAAAAAAACGATTGAAAAATTGCTGAAATGTTTTCCCCAGGTGTGGATCTGTTCTCTGCTGTTGGGATCTTCCTGGGATTCGTCCAGATGGGTTTCGTCTTGTTTATTCTAACCTACTGCATCAAGTAAAGCTCTACAACATGATCTTGCCTATACAGTCCTTCTCCCACACGTTCCCCGATACATACTGGCCACAGTTCCAAACTAATGGGATAGATAGGCACCATCTAACTCTTAACATCTTAGTTGTCTGACCAGTTGAGTTGAGTGAACTGTCCCTGAAGTGTTAGCATTGGCCCTTTTAAGGGCCACCCCTAGAGTGAATGTGTAACATAATCCTATTGGTTATGGTCTTAATGAGGTCAACCATCCATCATTTCTCTTTGTTTACGTCTCTGTCTCTTGTTGTCTAGGCGACGCATCAACCACATCCGTTTGTTCCGGGGTCCCAACAAGATCCTGCTCACCCTTGACGACGTCACCTTCATCAACCCGTCGCTTAGCAACAAGGTCAGCAGTTAAAGACCAATGTTAAATATTCAAATAGACAATTTACTTCTTCAACTTTTAAGAAACTTTTTTTGTTGCTTTTTCATTTGAGCCTTTTCTATTTGCAAAATGTTTATATATTTTTTATTTAAAAAACAATTATTGAATGTACAGAGCGACAGACCGGAACAGTTGGGGGCAGGGGTCCATGTTCTTTACTGACTTGCCTAGTTAAATAAATGTCAAATAAATAAATAAATGTTGTAGTGAAACTTAAACTAAGATGTCTACTCTCTAACATTTTCAGAAGCTTAGTATAGACAGTAACAGAAAGATCTGTGGAGTCTCTCTGACGAGCCATTCACAGCACAGCCCCACGTCCCCCTTCTCTGAACAATCACCTGCTACCTACGAGAACTCCAACGTCGTCCTCTATGAGGTGACACAGAGTAGAGTGGTTGATTGATTGATCAAATGTTTGATTCATTTGTGATGACAAACTGCGTTAATTAAATACATGTTTGTGATGAACATCTGAGGGGGAAAATCTTGACTATTATGGCCCGATATCTTAATATTGGTTCAGTAAGATAGATTTGGAGCCAACTACAAACAAACTGACACATACTTGTAATATGCTATTTTAATATTTGATACCATAGATAAATAAAATGGTTTTTTTTTGTTCTCCAGGGAGACTGGGCGTGGCTGAAGAGACTACCTCATGGAGCATTCAGGAACATCAACCCCAAAACCAGTGACGTGTTTGAATTGGTGGGTTTCCTTTAGAAATATATATTCATTCATGTTTATTCATATCCACGGGTAAAGTTTCCTTTAATGTTGATGCTGCTCTGTTGTTGTTGTATTTTCAGTAGTTCTCCACCCTGTTGCAAATACGATACCAAATCCATACAATTCCTACTTCGATCTGCACTGACCCCCTAACCTCTAACCCCTGACCCCCCCCCCACACACACACACACAGATGAAGGACATGCGACATGAGAACATTAACCTTTTCCTGGGTTTCTTCCACGACTGTGGAGTGTTTGCCATCGTAACCGAGTTCTGCACCAGGGGAAGCATGGAAGACCTACTGCTCAATGAGGATGTCAAACTGGATTGGATGTTCAAGTCATCACTACTTTAGGTTGGGTTTCCGAGTTTAGACATATTATTTTTATTACTCTCCAGTAATCATGTTTAGTCACTTTCATATCCACTCACAGCGGTAATGATTCTCATTTAATGTAATGCATGCACTGCTTTTTGCTGTTGGCTTTGTTGTATCCTTTCAGTAGTTCATACCTGCCTACCTCGTCTTGCAAATTGCCAGCTAGCTATAGGTTCCATAGGCAATTACCTGAACTTCCTAGTACAGATCTGCACTGCTTCCACACATAACTCCTAATCCCCTGACCGCTCACACCACCCCCCCCCACACACCACACAGCACTGAGAGGACAATGGTCAATGAGAACATTTAACCTTTTCCTGGGTTTTCTTGCCACCGACTAGTGGGTGTTTTGCCATCGTAGCCCAGAGTCTGCACCAGGGAGAAGCATAGAGAGACTATCTGCTCAATGAGGATGTCAAAACTGGAATTGGATTATCACACAGTATCACTACTTTGTTGGATTATTAAGGTTAAAGGGTGTGAGGGACGGGAGGGGGATGGTGGGAGGGAGGAGTAGAGGGAGAGGGCGGAGTACCCCTCTCACGGAGAGGAGACGGAGCAGGAGAGTAGCATTCGGAGGGAGAGGAGTAGTGACAGCCCAGGTAGAGGGCGAGGCAGCAGGAGAGGGAGGAGAGGAGAGGAGAGGAGAGCGCTATGGGGGATGGATGATTCACGTCATCACTGACTCGCTCGGGACAGCCCTTGGATTAAGGGAGGGACGGGATGGGAAGGAGGCGAGGGAGGGAGGGAGGGAGGGAGGCTACGAGGAGGGAGGGAGGGAGGGACTCCATGGCGGAGCGGAGGGAGGCGGCTTCTGATTTATTTCAAGGTGCTGCGATGTTGCAAGTCATCACTACTAGATGCTCAGATCCCGCTTATCTAACGTGAGGAGAGGAACGGGTAAAGACGGGATAGACTAGGCACACAAGTTCAGACTTACAGCGCACGGCAACCGAAGGGACGATTGTTAGGAGAACAAGGGTAGGAGATTTGAAAGTGCCTACAGGCTCAGTAGGAGGGAGTGCTGTGGCAGGCGGAGGGAGACGGTAGGGAGGGACAGCGCTGGGAGGGGAGGGTTCTAAAG
>NW_019943178.1:149015-151224 GCF_002910315.2 Salvelinus sp. IW2-2015 | reverse complement strand
AAGTGAATGTGGTAAGGTGGAAGAGCATGTCTGGCTTCCATGCTTATCTCCAGTGTTCTGTCTCTGAGTTCTATGTTCCGTGTTCTCCCCCAGGGTATGAAGTACCTGCACCACAGGAACTTGTATCACGGTCGTCTGAAGAGCAGGAACTGTGTGGTGGACGGACGCTTCGTCCTGAAGATCTCTGACTACGGATACAATGAGGTTCTAGAGGCAGCAAAGTTCCCCTACACAGAACCTCCTGCAGAGGGTGAGTAGGTCTGGAGAGGAGTGGAGAGAGTTTTGCCTTGAGTCTGGACAGAGTTCCGTCTGGACAGGGTTCCGTCTGGACAGGTTTCCGTCGGGGCATGCTTCTGTCTCGTCATGGTTCGGTCTGGACCGGGTTCCTGTTCCGTTTGGACAGGGTTCTGTCTGGACAGGGTTCCGTCTGGACAGGGTTCCGTCTAGAGAGGGTTCCGTCTGGACAGGGTTCTGTCTGGACAGGGTTCTGTCTGATAAAAAAGTGCATATAACAGTAGTGTGTTTATGTACAGTATGTGTTTGTTTGGTTCTCTTCGTGTGTGTGTGTCCCTCCCTCCTAGACCTGTTGTGGACTGCCCCTGAGATTCTGCGTGGCCCCTCCCCCGGTCTCTACGGCAGTCTCCATGGAGACGTGTACAGCTTCGCCATCATCATGCAGGAAGTGGTCATGAGAGGCCCGCCTTTCTACATGCTGGAGCAGTCTGCTGCAGGTAAGAGACTACATTACCCAGAGTACACCTGTACTACAGGCAACAGAAGTGGTCATGAGAGGCCCGCTTTTCTACATGCTGGAGCAGTCTTCTGCAGGTAAGAGACTACATTACCCAGAGTACACCTGTACTACAGGTAACAGAAGTGGTCATGAGGGGCCCACCATTATGCATGATGGAGCAGTCTTTTGCAGGTAAGAGACTTCTTGGTAACACTTTATCTGGATAGTCCATCTGTCAGTAAGACCTGTCCCTCTCCATTAGATGTTTCTGCCATTGTGAGACAATAAAGTTGTGATTTGAATTGAATATGACTGGCTCTATCTAAATGTCTTTCTGTGATTCCTTGAATTGTATCTCATCGCCTCCATCGCAACCATATTGGAGGAGAAGATCTGAGGCCCCTCCCCTCAAACCTTCTTCTCCAATGGGTTTTAAGGAGGAATTGAGGAAAGATGAATGTACCTGAATAGTCCTCTGACCCCTGTCCTCCAGAGTTGATTCAGAAAATCCGTAAGCCCCCTCCTCTGTGTCGTCCGGTGGTCTCCCCTGACTACGCCCCTATGGAGTGTATCCAGCTGATGAAACAGTGTTGGAACGAAGAGCCAGACAGACGGCCATGCTTCGACGAGATCTTTGACCTGGTACGGAGGGTGGGGGTGGGTTATACAATGCCTTCAAATCTGTGTGTGTGTTTCAGAAACTCAAACTCTCTCTCTCTTCCTCTCTCTCTCTATCCCTCTCTCTCATCCACCCCCACCTCTCTCACTCACCTCTATCCTCCTCTCTCTCTCTCCCCTCCTCCCTCTCTGTCTCCAGTTTAAGAACATCAACAAGGGCAGGAAGACCAACATCATAGACTCCATGTTGAGGATGCTGGAGCAGTACTCCTCTAACCTGGAGGAGCTGATCAGAGAGAGGACCGAGGAGCTGGAGATAGAGAAACAGAAGACTTACAGTACCAGTCAAAAGTTTGGACACAGTACTATTCAAGGTGTTTCTTTAATTTTACTATTTTCTACATTGTAAGATAAAAGTGAAGACATCAAAACTATCAAAATAACACATATGGATCGTGTAGTAACCAAAACGATAGTTATAAACAAATCAAAAAATATTTTTGATTATATGATTCTTCAAAGTAGCCACCCATTCTCTCAACCAGCTTCACCTGGAATGCTTTTTCAACAGTCTTGAAGAGTTCCCAATATGCTTGAGCACTTGTTGGCTGCCTTATTCCTTTCATTCTGCAAGTCCAATTCATCCCAAACCATTTTAATTGGGTTGAGTTCGGGTGATTGTGGAGGTCCAGGTCATCTGATGCAGCACATCACTCTCCTTCTTGTCAAATAGCCCTTACACAGCCTGGAGGGTGTGTAGGGTCATTGTCCTGTTGTGAAAAAACAAAGGATAGTCTCGCTAAGCGAAGTCCGGTCCCTCTCCTTGTTCGGGCGCCGTTCGACATCACCGGTCTTTCT
>NW_019943178.1:140414-148990 GCF_002910315.2 Salvelinus sp. IW2-2015 | reverse complement strand
TGAGAAACTACTCACTCAGATGCTGCCACCGTAAGTACACACACACCACACACACACACACACACACACACACCACACACACACACACCACACACACACCACACACACCACACACACACACACACACACACACACACACACACACACACACACACACACACACACCACACCACACTGGAGGATCTGATCAGAGGAGAACCGAGGAGCTGGAGATAGAGAAACAAAAGGAGGAAAACTACTCACTCAGATTCTCACTCCACACCACACTCCCTCTCTTTCCTAGGACGGTTGCGAATGCCCTGAAAGGTGGTGGTACGGTTGATACCGGAGTACTTTGACAACGTGACGCTGTACTTCAGTGACATCGTTGGCTTCACCACCATCTCAGCCAATAGCGAAGCCCATCGAAGTGGTTGACCTTCTGAAGGACCTCTAACCTGTTTGACGCCATCATTGGCAACCACGATGTCTATAAGGTAGAGAGAGAGAGAGAGAGAAGAGAGACGAGAGGAGAAGAGAGAAGATGACAGAGAGAGAGAGAGGAGAGGAGAGAGAGGAGAGAGATGAGAGAGAGAGAGATAGAGATGAGGTGCTGGAGATGAGAGGAGAGAGAGATGAGAAGAGGAGAGAGAGAGAGAGAGAAGCGATTGGTGAACCACACTATATTCACACAATTGACACTCAGCAGTGCCTTACAAACTAACGAATCTGGAGCAAAGTTACTACTCATACTACTAAAACTTCCTGTAGGGAAACTTCAACAGTGCCCTTAATTAGGCTTTGGTCTGCCCAGTACATTTCCCTTGTTATATCTATAACAGTACCAGTCAAAAGTTGGACACAGACTACTCATTCAGGGTGTTTCTTTATTTTACTATTTTCTACATTGTAGAATAAAAGTGAAGATCAAAACTATCAAAAAACACATATGGTATCGTGTAGTAATCAAAAAAGTCGGTAAACATCACCCCCCCCCCGCTCCGCCCCCCCCCCCCGCCCCCCCCCCCCCCCCCCCCCCCCCCCCCCCCCCCCCCCCCCCCCCCCCCCCCCCCCCCCCGCCCCCCCCCGCCCTCTCCCATGATCAAAAAACATTTTGGCGCATTATCCGATTCTCAAACGTATCGCACCCACTCTCTTCAAGCCAGCTTCACCTGGAATGCTTTTTAACAAGTCTTGAAAAGAGTCCCATTTCTATATTGCTGAGCACCTTGTTGGCCGAATGGCTATTCTTTCATTCTGACAGTCCACATTCATCCCAAAACCATTTTAATTGGGTTGAGTTCGGGTGGATTCGTGGAGGTACAAGCCATCGCCGCTCCACCTTTAATTTTCCATTTGTTTTGTCTTGTTTTCCCGCACACCTGGTTTACATCCCCTCATTACTCTACGTGTATATTATCCTCTGTTCCCCCCCATGTCTGTGTGTGGTATTGTCCGTTCGTTACATGTGTGATGCTACAGGCTGGTTTTGCGCCGGGTATTGTTGTAACCCGTGGTTTTGTTATTTGTACCTATTTGTGTAATTTGTGCGCTATCGCTTTTTTTCCTTGGGCCGGAGTGTTGTGACGCAGTTGCGTCCAGCTGTTTTCTTCTGCCTGAATAAAGTGCCTMTTCACTCATCTCTGCTCTCCTGCACCTGACTTCCTTCGACCAGTTGCGCACACTCTGACACACTAAGCGCAAACCAGATGGGATGTCARATCGCTGCAGAATGCTGTGATAGCCATGCTGGTTAAGTGTGCATTGAACTCTAAATAAATCAGTGACAGTGTCACCATTAAWGCACCCCCACACCATCACACCTCCTCCTCCGTGCTTGACGCTGGGAACCACACATGCAGAGATCATCCGTTCACCTACTCTGCGTCTCACAAAGACAAGGTGGTTGGAACCAAAAATCTAACATTTTGACTCATCAGACCTAAGGACAATTTCCACCGGTCTAATGCCCATTGCTCGTGTTTCTTGGCCCAAGCAAGTCTCTTCTTATTATTGGTGTCCTTTAGTAGTGGTTTCTTTGCAGGAAATCAACCATGAAGGCCTGATTTATGCAGTGTCCTCTGAACAGTTGATGTTGAGATGTATCTGTTACTTGAACTCGGTGAATCATCTATTTTGGCTGCAATTTCTGAAGCTGTTAATTCTAATGCTTATCCTCTGTTGCAGAGGTAACTCTGGGTCTTCCTTTCCTGTGGCGGTCCTCATGAGAGCCAGTTTCATCATAGCGCTTGATGGTTTTTGCGACTGCACTTAAAGAAACTTTCAAAGTMCTTGAAATGTTCTGTATTGACTGACCTTCATGTCTTAAAGTAGTGATGGACTGTCATTTCTCGTTGCTATTTTGAGCTGTTCTTGCCATAATATGGACTTGGTCTTTTACCAAATAGGGCTATCTTCTGTATATCACCCCTACCTTGTCACAACATAACTGATTGGCTCAAATGCATTAAGAAGGAAAGAAATTCCACAAATGAACTTTTAACAAGGCACACCTGTTAATTGAAATGCACTCCAGGTGACTACCTCATGAAGCTGGTTGAGATAATGCCAAGTGTGCAAAGCGGTCATCAAGCAAAGGGTGGCTACTTTGAAGAATCTCAAATATAAGATATATTTTGACTTGTTTAACACTTTTTTGGTTACTACATGATTCCATATGTGTTATTTCATAGTTTGGATGTCTTCACTAGTATTCTACAATGTAGAAAATAGTAAAAACAAAGAAAAACCCTTGAATGAGTAGGTGTGTCCAAACTTTTGACTGGTACTGTATATACATACTGTATATATCACCTGAAGTTAATTGACCATTCAAAATGTTTTCCACCCGTCCTCCTCTCTACCCGTAGGTGGAGACAATAGGCGATGCCTACATGGTGGCGTCAGGGTTACCGGTTGCCAACGGAGATCGTCACGCGGCAGAGATATCCAACATGGCGCTAGACATCCTCAGTGCTGTGGGCACCTTCAAGATGAGACACATGCCTGACGTACCTGTACGGATACGCATAGGACTACACTCAGGTGAGAGATACAGGGGGTACACACATACATATGAACGCACATGCACAAAAAACACACAGTGCCTATCTATAGTGTGTGTGTAAAAACACACAGTGCCTATCTATAGTGTGTGTGTGTGTGTGTGTGTGTGTGTGTGTGTGTGTGTGTGTGTGTGTGTGTGTGTGTGTGTGTGTGTGTGTGTGTGTGTGTGTGTGTGTGTGTGGTGGTGTGTGTTGTTGTGTGTGTTGTGTCTTGTAGGGTCCCGTGTTGTTGGCGGGGGTGGTGGGGACCTGACATGCTAGTACTGTCTGTTTCGGAAGACCACTGTCACTCACAGCTTCTCGTATGGAGTGATGGGATGCGTAAGTTATAATCACTATGCATATACAGTGGCCTTCGGAAGTAAGGACACCACCATAACCCTTTCTCAAATTTTGTTCGTTACAAGCTTATTCTAAAAACTTATTTTTTTTTTTACAAATTCCCCTCATCAATCTAGACACATACCCCATAATGACGAACCAAAAACTTTTTTTTTTTAAAATAAAAAATATATTTAAAAAAAAGGAATATAACACTTTACATGAGTATTCAGATCTTTACGTCAGTACTTTGTGAAGGCACCTTTGGCAGTGATTACAGCCCTTGAGTCCTTCTTGGGTATGATGCTACAAGCTTAGCACACCTGTATTTGCAGAGTTTCCTCGCCATTCTTCTCTGCAGATCCTCCAGCTGCTTGATCAGGTGGATGGGGAGCGTTGCTGGCACAGCTATTTTCAGGTCTCTCCAGATGATTGTAGAGTACGGGTTAGAGTCTGGGCTGCTGGCTGAGCCCACTAGGACATCCAGAAGCTTGTCCAGAAGCCAACTCCTGCATTGTCCTTGGCTGTGTGCTTAGGGTCGTTGTCCTGTTGAATGGTGAACCTTCGGGTCCCAGTCTTGAGGTATGAGCCCTCTTGGAGCAGTTTCATCAAGGAATCTCTGTCCTTTGCTCCGTTTGTCTTTACCATACAATCTGATAGTCTCCAGTACCTGCCGCTGCAAAACATCCCACATGCATGATGCTGCCACTCAGCCATCTAGTTCCTCGTAGGGATGGTGCCAGGTTTCCTCCAGAATATGATGCTTGGCATTCAGGCCAAAGAGGTTTAATCTTGGTTTCATACAGACCAGAGAATCTTTGTTTCTCATGGTGCTGATAGTCTTAGGTGCCTATTGGCAAACTCCAAAAGGGGTAATATCAGGCCTTTTACTGAAGAAGAGTGGCTTCCTGCGGCAACTCTACATAAAGGCTTGGATCTGGTGGAGTGCTAGAGTATGGTTTGTCCTTCACTGGAAGGTTCTCACCTACTCCCATCAGAGGAACTGTCTCGAGCTCAGTGCGTGCCATCGGGTTCTTGGTCACCTCTCTGACGACCAAGGCCCTTCTCCCCGAATCTGCTCAGTTTTGGCGGCTGGCTAGCTTCTCGAAGAGTCTTGGTGGTTTCAAACTTCTTCCATTTAAGAATGATGGAGGCCACGTAATTCTTGGGGCCTTCAATGCTGGCAGACATTTTTTGTACTCTTCCCCAGATTTGTGCCTCGAAATATTCTGTCTCTGAGCTCTACGGACAAATTCGCTGTGACACTCATGGCGTTGGTGTTTGCTCTGTACATGCACGTCAACTGTGGAAGGCTTAATATAGACAGGGTGTGTGCCTTTCCAAAGTCAATGTCCAATCAATTAATTTTACCACAAGTGGAATCAAGTTGTAAGAAACATAATCAAGGATGATCAATGGAAACAGGATGCCACGCTGAGCTCAATTTCTAGTCTCAAATATGCAAGGTCTGACTACTTATGTAAATAAGGTATTCTGTTTCGGGTTTTTTTAATGATTGTCCTCAAGTTTCTAAAAACACGTTTTCGCTTCGGTCATTATGCGTTTATTGTGTAGTAGATTTCTGAGCGAAAAATATATATTCAATCCATTTTGGAAATAAGGCTGTAAGTTTGCGTTACAAAATGTAGAAAAAGTCAAGGGGTCTTGAATACTTTCTGAAGGCACTGTATAAGGCACTGTTCTAGGCTTTATGTTCATTCTAAAGAAGTTTAAGGATCCTTGTCGTGGGTGCATGAAAGAGCATTGAGCTTTCTCTAGAGCAATGTCTATTGTGAACTTGACTTTGTGAGTGTCCTGCCGCCCTGTAATTTGCAGCCTACAGAATCGCATGTCCAGTAACAGCACAGTTTAAAATCCCGGGAACTCAAGCAGGATACAAGGTGCAACTGGGAGGCAAACACTGACCTTTGAGGTAAGAGACAAAAGACTGACTTATACCTGGGACACCATCATGTTGCATACAGTCAAGCTCAGATCTCCTAGAACTAAGGAGAACGCTCTAGAACTACCAAACGAAACTCCCTAGAACTACCAAGAACGCGCTAGAACGTACCAAAGAACGCGTCTAGGAACTACCCAAGAACTCTTCTAAGACTAGCCAAGAACTCCCTAGAACTAACAAGAACTTCCCGGTAGAACTACGCAAAGAACGCTCTAGAACTAACCAAAGAACTCCCTAGAACTACAAAGAAGCAAACTACCCAGCCCAGACTACAGACGCTCTAGAACTAGCCCGAAGAACTCCCTAGAACTCCCTACTGAACTCTCTGTGTTTCTCATTCTCTCTCCTCTCCCTATCCTTGGGTCCTCCTATACTCTCTCCTCTCCGCAGGAGAAAGCCGAGGAACAGAGAGACCTACTGGCTATAGGGAAGGACAACTTTTGAGAAACCTCTCCCCGTCCGCCCCTGGAATTCAAGAAGGTGGAACGCCTTCTCCTCCTTCCTAGCCTCCTGATCACTCTTCCTCCACTGTCTGTGCCTTTTCTTGTTGAATCCCGCCTCTGTGTCCGATTCGTTTTCCACAGGCAAATGGCTCACATGGCCTGCAGATGGAGGAGCATTAGCGAGGTACAAGAAGAGGAAAAAGCTGAGAACTGCAACAGCTTACAAAGAATGAAATAAACTGAATTAACATAAGGGTAATGTTATGCATGGAAAATGTATAACATTACTTGTTTGGTGACGTTTTTACTTGCTTTGTACTTTGGGACTTGCCAGGCAGATCATTGTACATAAACAATTTGTTCTTACCTGCACTTGCCTGGTTGATAAAGGTGTCAATAAATACAACTCAACTCAAACTGGTTTTGGGTTTACCACCCAACACCGTTTCATATTCAATTTGTTGGTCACTGATACAAATCAGTTCTTCTACCTTTAGCAAGTTTATGGGCCGGGATTCCAAATCAAAGGTGCGTTTTCGACATGCACTTTTGCATTCATCCGGCCTAAGTTTCACTTGTAAACAGTGATATGTTGAAGATTTTGATTCTGAGTATGGTCAATATTAATTTTTAGCTAATATACTGGTATGGAGCACTATTGTGTTTTTTTTAATAGAGCAAAATAATCTGATCTATATAACTACACGCTGGAGGCAAGAGATGTTGATCACATCTGGGACCATGTACCTACCATATTAGTTAATTATTGTGAGCTTGGGACAGGGTACCTACCATATAAGTTGAATATGTGAAGCTGGGACAGGTACCTACCATATAGTAAATATGTGAGCTGGAACAGGTCCTACCATAATAGGTTAATATGTGGCTGGGACAAGGTACCTACCATATAGTTAAAGTGAGCTGGGACAGGTACCCTACCATATAGTTTAATTGTGAGCTGGGACAGGTAGCACCTATATAGTTAATATGTGAAGCTGGAACAGGTAGCTACCATTAGTTACTATGTTATGTGAGGCTGGGACAGATAGCTACCAATATAGTTAATATGTTATGTGAGCTGGGACACGTACCTACCATATAGTTAATATGTGAGCTGGGACAGGTAGCTACCATATAGTTAATATGTTTGGCTTGGGACAGGTAGCTACCATGTAGTTACTATTTATGTAGCTGGGAACGGTAGTTACTATATAGTTTCATATGTTTATGTGAGCTGGGACAGATAGCAACCATATGGGTTATGTTAAGTATGCTGGGTACAGGTAGCTAATATATAGGTTAATGATGTTATGTGAGCTGGGACAGGTAAGCCTACCATATGTTTATGTTATTGAGCTGGGACAAGTAGCTACTATTTAGTTACTATGTTAGTGAGCTGGGACAGGTAGCCTACTGTATAGTGTTTTATGTTATTTGAGGCTGGGACAAGTAGCTTTACGTTAAATATAGTTAATATGTTATGTGTATGCTGGGACAGGTAGCTTACTGTATACGTTTTTAACTATGTTAGTGAAGGCTGGGAACCAGGTAGCCTCTATATAGTTTTAATATGGTGTTTGATTGAGCTGGGACAGGTTAGCTACTAATATAGTTACTATGTTGTGTGAGGCTGGAACAGGTAGCTACTGTAAATAGTTAATAGTTTTATGTGAAGCTGGGACCAGGTAGCTACTATATAGTTACTATGTTGTGAACGGGGAAAGGTGCTACTAATAATAGTTAATATGTTTGTGAAGCTGGGACAAGTAGCTACTATAGTACGTTAATATGTTATGGTGAGCTGGGACAGGGTAGCTACTATATAGTTACTATGTTATGTGAGCTGGAACAGGTAGCTACTGTGTAGTTAATATGTTATGTGAGCTGGAACGGTAGCTACGTGAATAGTTATATGTTATGTGAGCTGGAACAGGTAGCTACTGTATAGTTAATATGTATGTGAGCTGGAACAGGTAGCTACTGTATAGGTTAATTGTTATGTGAGCTGCCTACAGTGTGGAATCCAGATATGTTGTTTTTGTCACTGTATGTTATGTTGTATGTTGTCTAATGTTTGTCCCTTAAGTTTGTTCCTGGAAAACTCACTAACTTTTTGTGTCGTAGTTGCATATTTTATCGATTTGATGCGAATACCATTATAACTGTTTTATGATATTGAACAGGTTGTTGTTTCATGAACACGTAGACCCTTAACTGGGTCCACAGTACTGCTTTCTCCCTGAAGCTCTTTGATGTATTCTGAAATGTCAGCCAGTGTGAGTCTAGTCTTGGTGTCCCAGGTCTGAAATCTGACAGCAGTAACTGCGGCTGGACATCGAGGCCTGGAACTGTCACCCTAGTGTAAGCCACTGTTAGGAGGCACACACTCTGGCTATAATCTCTCTCCTTTCTTTTTAGTTTGTATTTTGTGTGTTTCCAGGTCTGTCCAGGAGATCAAAAGGACTTCAAGCTGCTCCCCAGAAGACCGTGAAGAAGATCTCCACTGTCAGAAACGGTGGCTATGGTTAGCTATGGTGGACGACGACAACGTCATGATGCACGCACCACTGACGCATCAGACTTCATGACGCACCGCACCAACTGACCTTTGAACCCTCGCCAGGAAAGAGGCATCATGGGAGCTCCAGCAAAGGCATATTTTGACTCCATTTTGAATCAATAGAACTTGGGGCTGACCATGAGGACCACCAATATTGACTATCGTAATGACATGCAACTTTATTTGCTTTTCTGGCTTCCCGTCTTCAGACTGATTCTGTGTCCTTAAGAGCCTTGGATCCTTAT
>NW_019943178.1:108478-140389 GCF_002910315.2 Salvelinus sp. IW2-2015 | reverse complement strand
AGTCAAAAGTTTGGAAACAGCTAACTCGCTCATTAAGGGTGTTTCTCTTTAAATTTTTACTATTTTCCTACATTGAGAATAAAAGTTGAAGACATCAAAAACTATTCAAATAACCACAATTGGAATCGGTAGTAACGCACAAAAAGTGTTATTAAAATCAAATTCAAAAAAACCATTTTTAGGATTATAGCGACTTCTTTGAAACGCACAGTACGCCATGCTTATTCCAGTAGCTATCTCCGTTACGCAGTTACAACGTGCATAGGTCTTCAGCACTGCCCATCTGTGAATATATCTCTTAGGCACTTTTTTCGCAACGAGTCTTGAAAAAATGAGTTCCCCCACATATGCTGAGGGCACGTTGTTGGCTTTGCTTATTTCGCTATATTCACATTAAAACTTCAAATCCTCTGCAGTCCATATTACGGTTAGCTAGTAGGCTCCCAAACCTATTTCTAATTGGTTGTAGTTCGGTGATGTCGTGGAAGGTCAGTCGTCATGCTACGTGATGCTCATCGCATACACTAAATCACACATCTGATCTTCTTG
Source organism: Salvelinus sp. IW2-2015 (assembly GCF_002910315.2). Classification (NCBI taxonomy): domain Eukaryota; kingdom Metazoa; phylum Chordata; class Actinopteri; order Salmoniformes; family Salmonidae; genus Salvelinus; species Salvelinus sp. IW2-2015. The sequence continues at coordinate 139,840 of NW_019943178.1, read as the reverse complement.
GTTATGTCAAATAGCCCTTAACAGACCTGGAGGATGTAGGGTCATTTGTCCTTAAGTTTGAAAAAACAACACGGATAAGTCTTTCAATATACTAGGCGAAGTCGGTCCCCTCTCACGGTTAGGCTATTCCAGGCTTGTTCGGTAGCCAATCCAGCTAGCGGGCTGTCACGGCGGCGTTCGAAACATCCACGCGATCTTGTAGCTAATAGTTAGCTATCGTCCTCATCCGCCGCTCCACCTTTAAATTTTCCATTTGTTTTTGTCCTTGTTTTTTTCCTCTTTTACGTCCCCCCGCACAGGCCAGTTAGCTACCTGTTAGCTAGCTTCTAGCCGTCATAACGCTGGTTACATTCCCCATCATACACTATCCTTTAAAACATTATATTATCTCTGTTCCCCCATGTCTGTGTGTGGCGTCATTCGTCTCCTGTAAATGTTATCTATGTCGTTATTTAGGTGATGCTACAGGCTGGTTTTTGGGCATGCGCCGGGTATTGTTGTAAAACCCCAGTAGTACTTATGTGTATTTAGATTTTGATACGTTATTCTGGTGGTGTAATTTTTGTTGTTTATGTGCGCTAATCATATGATGTAGCGTTTCTCGCCTGACGGGCTCGTTCTTCGGTTCGGTTTCCTTGGGCCGGCAGTGTTGTTACTGCGTGCTTCTAATGTGTCTCAGTTGCGATAGCGCCATGTCTGTCGTTAGCTCACGTTCGCTGCTCGGCATTCTCTGCCTCTGAGATGACTGCGCACGCCGGTACATGCTCGATGAGGCCATTCTGTGCAGTACCCCGCTCCCTGTCTTAACACATCTTGCTGTATTTTGCGCTTAGTGTGTCGTCATGTGTCGTGCGCAATATATATCAAACTGCGCTTGCCCCTTTTCCACCCTTTGTCAGGAATACGTCAGCTCTCCTGCACCTGACTTCCTTCGACCAGTTGCGCACACTGCTGACAACACTAAGCGCAAACCAGATGGGGATGTGCACATCGCTGCAGAAATGCTGTGATAGCCATGCTGGTTAAGTGTGCATTGAACTCTAAATAAATCAGTGACAGTGTCACGCATTAAAAGCACCCCACGACCATGCACACCTCCTCCTCCGTGCTTGACGGCTGGGAACCACACCTGCAGAGATCATCCCGTTCCCGAATAGTGAACTGTGGGGAGGGTGGGGCCGGAGTAGGCGTCAGACGATGCAGTTCGCACAACAGAGACAAGCTTAAGGTGAGTCTAGCGAAGAGCACAAAAGATAGGTGTCTGTCAGAACGTCTATGCACTGACATTCCAGGCACCTAAGAGGACAAATTTCCAACCGGTCAGCTACGATGCCCAGGCTCACTGCTCAGTAGTTTCTTGGAGATTCACACACAAGTCATCATTTACTCATTATGTAGTTGCTGATCCTATATAGATAAGTGGTTTTCATTTGTCAGGAAATCAACCAATGGAAAGGCGCTGATGTTATGCAGTGCTTCTCTGAACAGTATGATGTCTGGAGATGTCCATCTGTTATTGAACTCGAGTGAATCATCTATTTTTTGGCTGCAATATTTCTGAAGCTGTTATTTCTAATGCTTATCCTCTGTTGCAGAGGTACTCTGGGTCTTCCTTTCCTGTGGCGAGTCCATCATGACGAGGCCAGTTTTCATCATAGCGCTTGATGGCTTTTGCGACTGGCAACTATAAGAACGTTTCAAAGTTCTTAGAAGATGTTCTGTAGATTGACTGACCTTATCATGTCTATAAAGTAGTGACTAAGACTGTCAATTTCTCGTTGCGTATTTGAGCTGTTCATTGCATAATATGGACTTGGTCTTTTACAAATAAGGGCTATCTTCTGTATATTCACCCCTACCCAACCAGTGCTCTGTCGCTAGAAGACACACATGAATGAACACTAGCGATGTGGACCAATACAAATGCAATTAGGAAGGAAAAGTAAAATGTTGCGCCACGCAAGATGAGCTATTTAGAAGGATACATATGGCACACCTGGTAGTATAGATAATGAGAGAGATGCCACCTAAACGCACGCAGGTGACTACCGGTCGATGAAAGCACAATGGATTTGAGATACAAAGTATGCGCAAGAAGTAGAATGCGGTAAGGGGCACGGGGTCGCGCAATGGATCCGGAAGCCAAGAGGACCGGGCTTGATGTCCGCATTTGAAGAATCTCACAAATATAAGATATATTTTTGACCTTGTTTTTACACAACTTTTTTGGTTACTAACAATGATTCCATATGCTGTTCAGTATTCATTAAAGTTTGGATGGGATCGCGTGCGAACTAGACTTCGGCTCGAGTGGTAAGATGTTAGAAATCTACTTGGTTAAGATTTATCAAACAGGCAAAAAGGCCTACACAAAACCAAGGACCTCGCCTGTCACTATGGAGCTATGTATGAGACTAGGATAGGTGTCACAGAGATGATCTTTGCTCTGCAAGTACAGATTGCCGCTTGGAACCTTCCCAATCACCGACGTCAACCAATTAAATGTTTTGGGATGATTGGTAACTTGCACGCAAAATATCACACGCGAAAGTTAATGCAAGCAATATCACAAGTGCTCAGGTAATAGTGGTGGATAATTCTGTACAAGCACTTGGATTGAAATAAGCATTCCAGGTTGCAGCTGGTTGAGAGAATGGGTGGCTACTTTCGAAAGAATCTATAGTCTTCTAAATCACTATATCTCCTCTGTATTCTCGCTCTTAACTTTTTTTGGCTTCTAACATACCGATTCCATACTGTGGTTTAATGTGTGAGTAGTGATCAGATACCTGTCTTCAACTTTTATTCTACATGTGAACCTAGTAAAAATAAAGAAACACCTTGAAATGAGGTAGCCTGTGTCCAACTTTTAGGACTGGTATGTAATATATAAAGGGACATGGTACTGGCAGACCAAAGCCAATTAGGGCACTGTTTAAGTTTCCCTACATGAATGGGAAGTTTTCGTAGTAAGAATAGTCGACTTTGCTCCAGATTCTTAGTTGTAAGGCAGCTGCTTGAGTGTCATTGTGTGTTATAGTGGTGGTTTCACATACGCTCTCTCTCTTCTCTCTAGCGTCGATGCTTACCATGGTGGCGTCAGGGTTCACCGGTTGCCAACGGAGATTCGTCTCACGCGGCAGAGATTTCCAAATGGCGGCTAGCACCTATCCTACAGGTCGCTGCTTGGGCACCTTCAAGTATGAGATCACCATCCTCGACGTCACTGCGTTTAACGGATCCGATCCGTCATAGGCTCTCACTGAGTGGCATACATCTCCCAGTGGTCGAGTGACGATAGCCGGGTGTACACACATACATATGAACTGCACATTTCGCACAGACAAAACACACAGTGCCTATCTATAGCTTTGTGTGTCAAAACACACAGTTGCCTACTCTATCAGTCTGTCGTCTGTCTGTTGCCTGTCGTTGTGTGTTTCGCTGTGTCTGTGTGTGCTGCTGTGGTGCTTGTCGCTTGTGTGATGTGTGTGTTGACTGTTTGCTGTGTGTGGTGTTGTGTGTGTGTGTGTGTGCACCGTGTAGCGGTTGCGCCGTCTCGTGTTCGTTGGTTGCGTGCGTGCGTTTCGAGCGGGGGTTGCGTGCGGTGTCTTGTGGTGTGGTGTTTGGCTCTTGGGTCTTGGGTTAGGGTGCGTGTGTGGGCGGGGGCGTGGGGGTACGTTGATCCGGAGAGGTGCCCGTAGACTGACTGGTGCTCTAGTGTCGGGAGCACACGTGTCACCTAGGCAGGTCCTCTATCGTCGGTATGGCGTTAAGACGCTGGGGGATGCGCGTCAGTTAGATAATACACTAGGCGAGTAGTGGAGTGTCGAGTGCGCCTGTATCGGGGAAAGTAGTGACATGAGCCCCTTAACTCTTCTTCCTCACTAATTTTTTGTTTTGTTACTCGTTTACCTATCGTTAGGTCTGCTCTTTATTCGATAAAAACTTTTTTTTTCTGTGTTTATCGCAATATGTCTCCTCGAGTCAATATCTATGGGGTGGCTAGGATCGAATATGCCTGTCGTGTGCCGGCATATGGTAGTTATGGAGCGAGACCAAAAATGTAGCTTTGTGTTTTTTTAATTAAAGTGAAAGATTAGTTATTTATATGATAAAAAAGTAAATGATAAATGTATGTCATCATGGAGTGATTCATAGAGATCCTTTTACTCGCAGTAGCTTTTCGGTGGCTGAAGCTCACTTTGGCAGTTGATGTATCAGTCCTTGAGTCTTCTTGGGTGTATGATAGTGCTACTAAGCTATGGTGCACATCGCTGTTGTGTATAATGTCCGAGTTTCCTCCAGGTTCTTGCGCTCACGCCCTGTTGTCAGATGGGTTTTCGCTTTTCAATGTCGCTCTGTTCATGGTTGTGGATGGGGAGTCTGTTCTCTGACGCTCTGCATACCGAGCTATTTTTCAGGCCCTCTCTCCTTCTCGCAATACGAAGATGTTTACGTTATCCGGAGTGTATGTAGCGAGGTGTTCTGGCGGCTTCCACGTGGCCTTCGAGCCTCACTACACCAAGGGAGCTATCCCAGATGACGCTTGTCAGGAAGCCTCTAGCCTGGCTATCTTGTCTTGGCTCGTGTGGTCGTTTATGGGGTCAGTTTGTCTCTGTTTGAAAGGTCGACCGTGCTGTCAGCGAGCGCCGCACAGTCCTGAGGATAGATGGCCCCTGGAGGGCAGGGTGGTTTGGCGGATCTGTCAAGGATAGCTCGTCTGTCTCGTTGCGTGACCGGTCGCGTTTGACCGTGAGGCCGCGCCGCTAGAACGAGGTCCTCCGCGCGGCCGACGCTGACCTGGGCGCTGCTGAATGAGGCACAACTGCGTTTCCCCCATGTCCACACTCGCATGCTGCATCTAGCGCCATCTAGCTTACCTCGTAGGGATGGTGCCAGGTTTCCTCCAGATATGATGCTTGGCATTCAGGCCAAAGAGGTTTAATCTTGGTTTTTCATCAGACCAAGAGAATCTTTGTTTCTCATGGTCCTGATAGTCTTAGGTGCCTATTGGCAAACTCCAAAAGGGGTATATCACGGCCTTTTACTGAAGAAGGTGGGCTTCCGGCGGCCACTCCTACATAAGGCTGGATCTGGTGGAGTGCTAGTGATGGTTGTCCTTCATGGAAGGTTCTCACCTATCTCACCACGAGGAACGTTCGAGCTCAGTGGCAGTTGCCATGCGGGATTCTTGGTCACCTCTCTGACACCAAGGCCCTTCTGCCCCGATCCTGCTCAGTTTTGGCCGCTGGCTAAGCTCTCGAAGAGTCTTGGTGGTTTCAAACTTCTTCCATTTAAGAATGAATGGAGGCCTACGTAATTCTTGGGGACCTTCAATGCTGCAGACATTTTTTGTACTCTTCCCCAGATTTGTGCCTCGAAATAATTCTGTCTCGAGCTCTACGGACAATTCGTGTGACCTCATGGCTCTGGTGTTTGCTCTGACATGCACGTCAACTGTGGAAGCCTTATATAGACAGGGTGTGTGCCTTTCCAAAGTCATGTCCAATCAATTAATTTTACCACAAGTGGAATCCAAGTTGTAAGAAACATTCAAGGATGTCAATGGAAACAGGATGCCCTGAGCTCAATTTCTAGTCTCAATAGCAAAGGGTCTGAATACTTATGTAAATAAGGTATTTCTGTTCGAACGTTTTTTTATGATTTGCCTCAAGTTTCCTAGAAAACACGTTTCGCTTCGTCATTATGCGTTTATTGTGTAGTAGATTTCTGAGCAGAAAAATAATAAATTTCCATCCATTTTGAGAATAAGGCTGTAAGGGTTTCGTTTACAAAATGTAGAAAAAGTCAAGGGGTCTGAAATACTTTCTGAAAGGCACTGTATAGATGCACTGTGTCTAGGGCTTTATGTTCATTCTAAAAAGTTAAGGAACGTCTTGTCGGTGGGTGCATGAAAGAGCATGAGCTTCTCTAGCACGAATGTCTATGTGAACTTGACGTTTGTGAGTGTCCTGCCGCCTGTATTTGCAGCCTACAGAATCGGAGTGTCCATAACAGCACAGTTTAAAATCCTGGGAACTCAAGCAGGATACAAGGTGCAACTGGAGAGGGCAAAACTGACCTGAGGTAAGAGACAAAAGACTGACTAGTACCTGGGACCACCATCATGTTGCATACAGTCAGCTCAGATCGAACTCCCTAGAACTACCAAGAACGCTCTAGAACTACCAAGAACTCCCTAGAACTACCAAGAACGCTCTAGAACTACCAAGAACTCCCTAGAACTCCCTACTGAACTCTCTGTTTCTCATTCTCTCCTCTCCCTATCCTTTCCTCCTATACTCTCTCCTCTCCGCAGGGAAAAGGAGGAACAGAGGAGACCTACTGGCTCATAGGGAAGGACAACTTTGAGAAACCTCTCCCCGTCCCCCCTGAATTCAAGAAAGGGTAAGGAACGCCTTCCTCCCTTCCCTCCTCTGTCTCTCCTCCACTGTCTGTGCCTTTTCTTGTTGATCCTGCCTCTGTGTCCGATTCGTTTTCCACAGGCAAATGGCTCATGGCCTGCAGATGGAGGAGATAGCGAGGTACAAGAAGAAAAAAGCTGAGAAACTGCAACAGCTTACAAAGAAGAATAACTGAATTACATAAGGTAATGTTATGCATGGAAAATGTATAACATTACTTGTTTGGTGACGTTTTTACTTGCTGTAGTTTGGGACTTGCCAGGCAGTCATTGTACATAACAATTTGTTCTTACCTGACTTGCCTGGTTAGATAAAGGTTCAATAAATACAACTCAATCAAACCTGGTTTGGTTTACCACCCAACACCGTTCATATTCATTTGTTGGTCACTGATCAAATCAGTTCTTCTACTTTACAAGTTTATGGCCGGGATTCAATCAAAGGTGCGTTTTCGACAATGCACTTTTGATTCAATCCCGGCCTAAGTTTCACTTGTAAACAGTGATATGTGAAGATTTGATTCTGAGTATGTCAATATAATTTTAGCTAATATACTGGTATGAGAGCACTATTGTGTTTTTTAATAGAGCAAATAATTCTGATCCTATCATAACTACACCTGGGAGGGCAGAGATCTTGATACATCTGGGACATGTACCTACCATATAGTTAATATGTGAGCTGGGACAGGTACCTACCATATAGTTAATATGTGAGCTGGGACAGGTACCTACCATTTATTAGTTTAATATGTGAGCTGGGACGAGTAGCCTATCATATAGTGAATATGTGAGAGGCTGGGACAGGTACCTACATATAGTTAATAGTTGTGAGCTTGGAACAGGGACGCTACTCAGTATAGTGTAAAATATGTGAGCTGGAAACAGGTAGCTACCTTATAGTAATAGTATGATGAGGCTGGGACAGGTAGCTACCGATGTATGTTACTATGTTATGTAAGCTGGGACAGAATAGCTTTACGCATATAGTTAATATGTTATGTGAGCTGGGACACGTAGCCTACCATATAATATATATTTGTGCAGCTGGACAGGTAGCTATCCGATATAGTTAATATGTTGGCGGGTACAGGTAGCCTACCATGTAGTTACTATTTGTTATGTGAGCTGGGACAGGAGTCTACCAATATAAGTTAATATGTTATGTAGGTGGACACGATAGCAAACCATTGGATTTATGTTAGATAGATGCTGGGACAGGTAGCTTCTTATATAGTTAATATTGTTATGTGAGCTGGGACGTAGCCTACCATAAGTTGTATGTGTATTTATTGAGCTGTGGACTAAGTAGCTATATATATTTACGATGTTAGTAGTAGTGGGGACAGGATAGCTTACTCTGGAGTTTCAGTTTTATGTTATTTGAGCTGGGACGATAGTAGCTGACGTATTAGTTAATTATGTTTGTGAGCTGAGGACAGGTAAGGCTTACTTTCTCAGGTTACTGATGTCTATGTCGAGCTGGAACAGGTAGCTACTAGATATAGTTAAGGTATTATGTGAGCTGGGACAGTGTAGCTACTATATAGTTACTATGTTATGTGAACGGGGAAAGGTAGCTACGTATGATAGTTAATTATATGATTATGTTGAGCTGGACAGAGTAGCTACTATATAGTTAATATGTTAGGTGAGTCTGGGCAGGTAGGCTACTGTATTAGTTAATATGTTTATGTGAGCTGGAACAGGTAGCTACTTGTGTAGTTAATTGATGTTATGTGAGCTGGAACAGTGTAGCTACTGTATAGTTAATATGTTATGTGAGTGTGAACAGGTAGCTACTGGATAAGTTATATGTTATGTGTTGATGCTGGGAACAGGTAGCTACTGTATAGTTAATATGTTATGTGAGCTGCCTACAGTGTGGAATCCCAGATATGTTGTTGTTTGTACTGTATGTTATGTTGTATGTTGTCTATGTTTGTCCCTTAAGTTTTGTTCCTGAAAACTCACTAACTTTTTGTGTCGTAGTTGCATATTTATCATTTGATGCCAATACCATTATAATGTTTATATGATATTGAACAGAGTTGGTGTTTCATGAAACGTATGAACCCTTAACTGGGTCCACAGTACTGCTTCTCCCTGATAGCTCTTTGATGTATTCTGAAATGTCACCAGTGAGTCTAGTCGCTTGGTGTCCCAGGTCTGAATCTGACCAGCAGTACTGCGGCTGGACATCGAGGCCTGGAACTGTCTGACCCCTAGTGTAAGCCACTGTTAGGAGGACACACTCTGGGCTAAATCTCTCTCCCTTTCTTTGTTGTATTTTGTGTGTTCCAGGTCTGTCCAGGAGATCAAGGACTTCAAGCTGCTCCTCCAGAAGGCCGTGAAGAAGATCTCCACTGTCAGAACGGTGGCTATGGTTACTATGGTGGACGACGACAACGTCATGATGCACCACCACTGACCAATCAGACTTCATGACGCACCACCACTGACCTTTGACCCTAGCCAGAAAGAGGCATCATGGGAGCTACAGCAAAGGCATATTTTGACTCCATTTTGAATCAATAGAACTTGGGGCTGACCAATGAGGACCACCAATTGACTATCGTATGGACATCAACTTTTTTGCTTTTATGGCTCCCGGTCTTTCAGACTGATTCTGTGTCCATTAAGAGCCTTGGATCCTTACTATCGCTCCATGGTCAACGAAGAGGGAACAGCAGGGAGGAAGAGGATCCAGTGACAAGTTTGCGTCTGCAGGTTATCGGTGAATATTCAGAAAAGGGCGCTTACAAGTGTCTGGACATGCGTTGCCCAAGCAACAGTGCGTGCGTGCGCCTGTGTCTGCATGCGCCTGCGTGTGTGTGTGACGGYGGAGGGGAAGTGAAAGGATGTGCTGTGTAGAGATTACTGCAGCTTGTTTTAAATATGAAGCATCTTGCCGGACGGTAGGACAATGAGTCACCTGGTCCAGGGACTATTATTAGAAGTATCAGTGTTACTCAGTAAACCACGGATCGGATCTGTCCGGTGAGTCTACTCGCTTGGTGTCCCATGAACGCTTTGCTCAAAGCCTCTTCCTGCTTTGCTTCTCCTCCTGATTTGCTCCTTCTCATCCTCTTCTCTTGGTGCCCTGACYAAACAGTCTCTCTTGATCGTCATGCTCCCTGCATTCACACGTTTCGAGGAAGCACTCTGTCCGTCTGCTGACTTACTGAAACGACAGCTTTGCTTTTTTTTTGTTCTTGCATGTCGTGTTATGTTGATGTTCTTTAATGTAAACCTCAGACTCTTCCAGGAAAACTCAGCATAGGTCAAATCAAATTGTATTTGTCGCATGCGCTGAATACAACAGGTGTAGGTTTACTTACGAGCCATTTTCCCAACAATGCAGTGCAACAAAAAAAAACAATTACAAAAAATATGATGGGTCAGTGACGGGTCGCTGCAGGTGTAAGAATCCCCATATAAGTGATACGTTTCTGTAACATGTATAACACATCTGTGAAATCACTCATGAGTATATACTTGGGGCCGAGAAGGGGCTGTTATGTATAGTATGTGCTCACTGAGACACTTTGTATGTGAGAGACAATCCGTCAAATATCACCTGTAGGACTTCTCTGATGTACAAACATACKCTCTGATGACGCACAAACATTCCTGTACGGATGTCTTTCTGAATAATTATTTCCATCATCATTTTTCAACATGCCTGTATTATAACCAATTCAAGACGATATAACATTTTGTTTGTTTACCGGTGTTTAATGTATTCATGTATAATTGTGTACTGTAACTTGATAGCATGGCTTGCAATACAAATGTGAAAATTGTCACTACTGGTCAGTTAACCCACAATAATGCACTTTCATGCCCCGTATGTGACAGACAATATGTAGGTCTACAGTATGGTTATATAGTTCAATGATGAAAAGACGGCACACAGTTACAATAAACGTATTTGCTAGATCACAAGTACTGTATTTTTGGTATTCTGAATGGCATTCAAATTAGATACACGGAGGTAAACCTATTAGCCTTATCAATTATGAAAACAATTTGTATCAGTGGTTAGTAGAGGTAACTTATTCTACCCTTCTCCCATGTACTGTCCTCACTCCACATGTCACAGGTTTTAATCGGTAGAGATTAAAAGGGACTTTTCTGACATGCAAACCAATCTTTAATTTTAGAATAGGTTATAAATAGGTTAGAGTCAGGGTTAAGGGTTTGGTTAAGGCTAGGGTCAAGGCAAGGATCAGTTAAACATTTTGGCTAGTCGGTTTGCGTGCCAAAAAGTCCCTTTAGTCTCACCAAAACAGTTTTAATTAGACTACAACGACCTCTGATGGCAGACAGAGCAGATGCATCAGATGGGGACCCAGAATGCAACTGGGATTGGGATTATCTACTGCTCTATTCCTGTCCCGACCAGTCTGTCTGCTCCTAGAACATCATGTACAGGAGGGGCCGGATTGTAATCCCACTATAAACCTGCTCATAGAGATATGGTGCCTGGAAATATATATCAATCCACAGTACAGTACCATTTACTGTAAATCAGGGTTCCAGATCCTACTGAGTTTTGCAGGTTTTTGTTACAGCCAGGCACTACATTATATGATAATACACTGCTGCCTGGGAATATGTATCCATCTACCAGTGGAGGCTGGTGGGAGGAGCTATAGAAAGACGGGCTCATTGTAATGGATGGAATGGAAGATAGTTTCCATATGCTTACATTTGACATTTTAGTCATTTAGCAGACTAAGAGCGATTTACAGTAGTGAGTGCATACATTTTGACACTTTTTTTCATTCTGGTCCACCATGGGAATCAAACCCACAACCCTGGCACTTGCGGCATGCTCTACCAACTGAGCTAAATGAATTCCATTCCAACCATTACAATGAGACAGTCCTCCTATAGCTTCTCCCACCCAGCCTCCACGGGTATCAACAATACAGTACCATTTACTGTGCTTCTAAGTGAGCAGAGCAAAAATATGAGGTTTGCAGGTTTTAGTCCCTGCCCAGCACTAAACACACCGGTTTGACATGATCAATGAACTATATTGAAATGTCATGTGCATAAAAGAGAGGAGACTAGAGCGCTTTCATCTAGGGAACTGTTATGTCATCTGGGGTTTAGTGGTGTGCGGAGGGAGGGGGGGGGGGGGGGTGAAAGGGGAGGATGGAGGGAAAGGGGAGGAGGAGAAAGGGATGGCGGGTGAGGATTTGGGCAGGGAGGTATAGCAGGATATGTGTAAATATGGAAATTAGGTAAACTACTACTACTTTTCTGCGCAGTTTAGTATATCTCCCGCTTGAGGAAACCCCATCCACCACTGTTCTATCTCAGTTATATGTTCATGCATTTTGAATAACCCAACAATACACAATAGTTTGAAGTTGTATTAGTCGTATGTAAAGGGGTATGCACATGGTATACACTTCCAACGAAATGCTTCCTTGAAAGGTTCCTTTTCGAAAATGCAACAACAATAAGAAATACTAAAAGATAAGAATACAAACATAAAGTATACCCAATTGCATTTTTATTGCTCAAAGTATTTCTTAATTAGTCAAATTACCGTATTTTAAAACATATTTTTTGCGGGGTCCCATTTTTGTAAAATGGCATCACATCTAAAGCACAACGGGAAGCAGACCTACAGTAATGCAGTAAGGTAACCAGTAAACTGCGCCCCTGCAATACTGAAGGGAAGAAATAAAAAAATAAAAAGTTAGTTGGTATCATGCCTTATATGTTATCAGAAAATGTCTCGCTGAATTAATTGCACAGAATCGTCTCTTATTAAAACTCTTATCTTAAAATGACTTTTACAAAATTACTCATATTTTGAAACAATTGTTGCAATGTTCCCATAATCTAGACCTAGATTCAATGAGATCAACTGTTAACCAGAGATAGCAGACACCCGCATAGCAAATGTTTTGTTGGTGTCCGAGGTAGTGGAACCGCATCGGAGCCGTCAAATCAAATCGCTGAGTAGCTGCTCTTGCGATCATTGTCACAAAGCCACACACACCCCACTCGCGTTAGAAGTTCAAAACGAGAACGTGTAGGCCAGGGATCATCAACTAGATTCAGTGACGTGCTGGAACATAATTACAAATAATTTGTAGACTTCAAATTGACTGCAAGAAGCCCAAATATATATATATATATATTTGTTTCTTTTTTTTGCTAAAAAAACTTGGGGGGCCAAATAAAAACACCTGTGGGCCAAATTCGGTCCACAGGCTTGCCAGTTAGGGAACCCTTGTGTAGACTACATAGAAATGATATACTCTAAATTAAAAAATCATTCAACGAAATAATTAGGTTTTCTATCATCCTAATGGAGTGTAGATTACATCTCACATTCCAGTGTTCCTAACGGAGGTGTAGATTACATCTCACATTCCAGGTTTCCTAATGGAGGTGTAGATTAACATCTCACATTACAGTGTTCCTAATGGAGTGGTAGATTACATCTCACATTACAGTGTTCCTAATGGAGGTGTAGAGACATCTCACATTCCAGTGTTCTTAATGGAGGTGAGATTACATCTCACCATTCCAGTGTTCCTAATGGAGGTGTAGATTACATCTCACATCCAGATTTACCTAATGATGTGTGTAGATTACATCTCACATTCCAGTTTCCTAATGGAGTGTAGATTACATCTCACATTCAGTGTTCCTAATGGAGGTGTAAGATTACATCTCACATTCCAGTGTTCCTAATGGAGGGTAGATTACATCTCACATTCCAGTGTTCCTAACGGAGGTGTAGATTACATCTCACATTCCAGTGTTCTAATGGAGGTGTAGATTACATCTCACATTACAGTGTTCCTAATGAGGTGTAGATTACATCTCACATTACAGTGTTCCTAATGGAGGGTGTAGATTACATCTCACATTCCAGTGTTCTTAATGGAGTGTAGATTACATCTCACATTCCAGTGTTCTAATGGAGGTGTAGATTACATCTCACATTCCAGTGTTCCTAATGGAGTGTTAGATTACATCTCACCATTCAGTGTTCCTAATGGAGGTAGATTACATCTCACATACAGTGTTCTATGGAGGTGTAGATTACATCTCACATTCCAGTGTTCCTAATGGAGGTGTAGATTACATCTCACATTCCATGTTCTAACGGAGGTGTAGATTACATCTCACATTCCAGTGTCTAATGGAGGTGTAGATTACATCTTCACATTACAGTGTTCCTAATGGAGGTGTAGATTACATCTCACATCCAGTGTTCCTAATGGAGGTGTAGATTACATCTCACATTCCAGTGTTCTTAATGGAGGTGTAGATTACATCTCACATTCCAGTGTTCCTAATGGAGGTGTAGATTACATCTCACATTCCAGTGTTCCTAATGGAGGTGTAGATTACATCTCACATTCCAGTGTTCCTAATGGAGGTGTAGATTACATCTCACATTACAGTTTCTTAATGAGGTGTGTTATTGAATACTCTCACATTCAGTCTGTCTTAATGGAGGTGTAGATTACATCTCACATTCCAGTGTTCCTAATGGAGGTGTAGATTACAATCTCACATACAGCTTAATGGAGTTGTAGATTATCTCACATTCCAGTTCCTAATGGAGTGTAGATTACATCTCACATCCAGTGTTCCTAATGGAGGTGTTAGATTACATCTCACATTACAGTGTTCCTAATGGGTGTAGAAACATCTCACATTCAGTTCTAATGAGGTGTAGATTACATCTCACATTACAGTTCAATGGAGGTGTAGATTACATCTCACATTACAGTGTTCTTAATGAGGTGTAGATTACATCTCACATTACAGTGGCTTAACTGATGTGTAGATTACATCTCACATTACAGTGTTTCTTAATGAGGTGTAGATTACATCTCACATTCCAGTGTTCCTATGGAGGTGTAGATTACATCTCACATTCATGTTCCTAATGGAGGTGTAGATTACATCTCACATTCCAGTGTTCTAATGGAGGTGTAGATTACATCTCACATTCCAGTGTTCTTAATGGAGGTGTAGATTACAATCTCACATTTACAGTCTTCCTAATGAGGGTGTAGATTACATCTCACATTCCAGTGTTTCTTAATGTGAGGTGTAGATTACATCTCACATTCCAGTGTTCTAGTATGGAGGTGTAGATTACATCTCACATTCCAGTGTTCTCTATAAATGTGATGGTGTAGTGAATTACATTCACATTACATGTGTCTTAATGGAGGTGTAGATTACATCTCACATTACAAGTGTTCCTAATGGAGGTGTAGATTACATCTCACATTCCAGTGTTCCTAATGGAGGTGAGATTACATCTCACATTCCAGTGTTCCTAATGAGGGTAGATTACATCTCACATTACAGTGTCTTAATGGAGGTGTAGATTACATCTCACATTCCAGTGTTCCTAATGGAGGTGTAGATTACACTCACATTCAGTGTCCTTAATGGAGGTGTAGATTACATCTCATTCCAGTGTTCCTAATGAGGTGTAGATTACATCTCACATTCCAGTTTCCAATGGAGGTGTTAGATTTACATCTCACATTCCAGTGTTCTAATGGAGGTGTAGATTACATCTCACATTCCAGTGTTCCTAATGGAGGTGTAGATTACATCTCACATTCCAGTGTTTCCTAATGGAGGTGTAGATTACATCTCACTATTCCAGTGTTCTAATGGAGGTGTAGATTACATCTCACATTCCAGTGTTTCCCAATGGAGGTGTAGATTAATCTCACATTCCCAGTGTTCCTTAATGAGTGAGATACATCTCACATTCATGTTCCTAATGGAGGTGTAGATTACATCTCACTTCCAGTGTTCCTAATGGAGGTGTAGATTACATCTCACATTCCAGTGTTCTTAATGGAGGTGTAGATTACATCTCCATTACATTTTCCAATGATTAGATTACACTCACATTACATTTCCTATGGTGTTAGTTACATCTCACATCCAGTGGTCTTAATAGGGGTTAGATTACATCTCACATTACAGTGTTCCTAATGGAGTGTGTAATTACATCTCACATTACAGTGTTTCCTAATGAGGTTATATATACATCTCACTTCCAGTTTCTATGAATGTGTAGATTACATCTCACATTACAGTGTTCCTAAGGAGGGTTACATTCACATTCCATGTTCCTATGAGTAATTACATCTCACATTCAGTTCCTAATGGAGGTGTAGATTACATCTCACATTCCAGTGTTCCTAATGGAGGTGTAGATTACATCTCACATTTACAGTGTTCCTAATGGAGGTGTAGATTACATCTCACATTCCAGTTCTAATGGAGGTGTAGATTACATCTCACATTCCAGTGTTCTTAATGGAGATAATTACATCTCACATTCCAGTGTTCTTAAGGAATGTAGATTACATCTCACATTCCATGTTCCTTAATGGAGGTGTAGATTACATCTCACATTCCAGTGTTCCTAATGGAGGTGTAGATTACATCTCACATTACATGTTCCTAATGAGGTGTAGATTACATCTCACATTCCAGTGTTCCAATGGAGGTGTAGATTACATCTCACATTCCAGTGTTCTAATGGAGGTGTAGATACATCTCACATTCCAGTGTTCCTAATGAGAGTAGATTACATCTCACATTCCAGTGTTCTTAATGGTGAAGTAGATTACATCTCACATTCCAGTGTTCTTAATGGAGGTGTAGATTACATCTCACATTCCAGTTCCTATGGAGTGTAGATTACATCTCACATTACAGTGTTCAAGAGATGTAGATTACATCTCACATTCCAGTGTTCTTAATGGAGGTGTAGATTACATCTCACATTCCAGTTTCCTAATGGAGTGTAGATTACATCTCACATTCCAGTGTTCTAATGGAGGTGTAGATTACATCTCACATTACAGTGTTCCTAATGGAGGGTAGATTACATCTCACTTCCCAGTGTTCCTAATGGAGGTGTAGATTACATCTCACATTCAGTGTTCTTAATGATGTAGATTTACTCTCACATTCAGTGTTCCTAATGGAGTGTTAATTACATTCTCACATTCCATGTGCTTATGAGGTGGTAGATTACATCTCACATTCCAGTGTTCCTAATGAGAGTGTAGATTACATCTCACATTCCAGTTCCAATGGAGGTGTTAGATTACATCTCACATTCCAGTGTTCTAATGGAGGTGTAGATTACATCTCACATTCCATGTCCTAATGGAGGTGTAGATTACATCTCACATTCCAGTGTTCCTAATGGAGTGTAGATTACATCTCACATTACAGTGTTCCTAATGGAGGTGTAGATTACATCTCACATTCCAGTGTTCCTAATGGAGTGTAATTACATCTCACATTCCGTGTTCCTAATGGAGGTGTAGATTACATCTCACATTCCAGTGTTCTAATGGAGGTGTAGATTACATCTCACATTCCAGTGTTCTTAATGGAGTGTAGATTACATCTCACATTCCAGTGTTCCTTAATGAGAGTGTAGATTACATCTCACATTCAGTTCCTAATGAGTGTAATTACATCTCAATTCAGTGTTCCTAATGGAGGTGTAGATTACATCTCACATCAGTCTCCTAATGGAGTGTAGATTACATCTCACATTCCAGTGTTCCTAATGGAGTGTAGATTACATCTCACATTCCAGTGTTCCTATGAGTGTGATTACATCTCACATCCAGTGTTCTTTAATGGAGTGTAGATTACATCTCACATTCCGTGTTCTTAATGGAATGTAGATTACATCTCACATTCCAGTGTTCTAATGGAGTGTTAGATTACATCTCACATTCCAGTGTTCCTATGGAGGTGTAGATTACATCCTCACATTCCAGTGTTCCTAATGGAGGTGTAGATTACATCTCACATTCCAGTGTTCCTAATGGAGGTGTAGATTACATCTCACATTACAGTGTTCCTAATGGAGGTGTAGATTACATCTCACATTACAGTTTCCTAATGGAGGTGTAGATTACATCTCACATTACAGTGTTCCTAATGGAGGGTAGATTACATCTCACATTCAGTGTTCCCTAATGGAGTGTAGATTACATCTCACATTACAGTGTTCCTTAATGGAGGTGTAGATTACATCTCACATTACAGTGTTCCTAATGGAGGTGTATTACATCTCACATTCCAGTGTTCCTAATGGAGTGTAGATTACATCTCACATTCAGTGTTCTTAATGGAGGTGTAGATTACATCTCACATTTACAGTGTTCCTCTAATGGAGTGTAGATTACATCTCACATTACAGTGTTCCTAATGGAGGTTGTAGATTACATCTCACATTACAGTGTTTCCTAATGGAGGTGTAGATTACATCTCACATTACAGTTTTCCTAATGGAGGTGTTAGATTACATCTCACATTACAGTGTTCCTAATGGAGTGTAGATTACATCTCACATTACATGTTCCTAATGAGGTGTAGATTACATCTCACATTTACAGTGTTTCCTAATGGAGTGTAGATTACATCTCACATTACAGTTCTAATGGATGTAGATTACATCTCACATTACAGTGTTCCTAATGGAGGTGTAGATTACATCTCACATTCCAGTGTTCCTAATGGAGTGTAGATTACATCTCACATTACAGTGTTCCTAATGGAGTGTAGATTACATCTCACATTACAGTGTTCTAATGGAGGTGTAGATTACATCTCACATTCCAGTGTTCCTAATGGAGGTGTAGATTACATCTCACATTTCCAGGTGTTCCTAGTGGAGGTTAAGTACATCTCACATTCCAGTGTTCCTAGGATGTATTAATCTTCCATTCGTGTCTAATGGAGTGTAGATACATCTCCATTCCAGTGCTTCCTAATGGAGGTGTAGATTACATCTCACATTCCAGGTTCTTAATGGAGTTAGATTACATCTCACATCCAGTGTTCCTAATGGAGGTGTAGATTACATCTCACATATCCAGTGTTTCTTAATGGAGTGTAGATTACATCTCACATTCCAGTGTTCTTAATAGATGTAGATTACATCTCACATTCCATTGTTCCTAATGGATGTAATTACATCTTCATTTACCAGTTTCCTAATGAAGGTGTAGATTACATCTCACATTCCATGTTCCAATGGAGGTGTAGATTACATCTCACATTCCAGTTTCTTAATGGAGGTGTAGATTACATCTCACATTACAGTGTTCCTAATGGAGGTGTAGATTAATCTCACATTCCAGTGTTCCCAATGGAGGTAGATTTACATCTCACATTACAGTGTTCTAATGAGAGTGTAGATTACATCTCACATTCCAGTGTTCCTAATGGAGTGTAGATTACATCTCACATTCCAGTGTTCTTAATGGCAGGTGTAGATTACATCTCACATCTCCAGTGTTCCTAATGATGTTTAGATATTACATCTCACACTACAGTGTTGGAATTTGTAAACAAGGCTCATGGTTTATTCAATGTGACTCTGTGCAGCCAATGGCAATGTCTGCTTTAGTTGATAATGCAGAAAGCCAGTTGTGTATTTGACAGCTCTAACACAGTTCCACTTCAGACACCGTCAAAGCAATTGCTATGTGGATGTCGGCGAAAGCAGATCTGATTGAATAGAGCCCCTATTCACATTATGACCAAAGACACTACTGTTGTGTATTTACTTAAAGGGGCAATCAGCAGTTGCTACATCCATTTTTGGACTTATACATTTACGATATGTACCCATTTATTCTTGAAGAATATAACTTATAAATGGATCGTAAGCTTAGTTCAACATGTTTATCCCATCAGAACCCAAAATATAATGTTTTATGACAATGTTTGTAAATAAAGTAACTGTAAACAAACACTGTATAGCCTAAAAACATGATTAAAACTATAATGTTCATACCACGGATGGTCAGTCCTTGCATCCATAGCCCTGTCTTTGAATTTGAGAGTGGTTACTTTTCTCCAGCCCCATCTCCCTGCTTTGTAAGGAAACAGTGTTGGGGAGTAAGCTTTGTTATTGTTTTAACTGCTGATTGCCTCTTTAACAAGTGAGGTGTTTGGATAWAATGAATAACTTGTTATGATGCTTTACACCCATCCCTGTCTCTCTGGGGCTTGACCAGACAGGGCACAGGTAAATGATTTCTCAAGCGCCTGAATAAATACCTAGACATGCATGCTGAGTCATGAGGAGTCACACCACTACAGCAAGCAAATAACGAATCATAAAAGGAATGCAGAAAAACAAAACAATATGAATAGATTTCAAAACATCCACTGTGACCCCTGGCTTTTGCATATCAGGGGTCGCGCATAAAGCGTCTCAGAGCAGGAGAGCTGGTCTTTTTTAATACGATTATGGAGATGGATGACCTGTTCCTAGATCAGCACCTTTACTCGTTGTGATGTGTGTTTTGTCCTATATTTMTATTTTATTTATTTAAATTTTTTAATCCCAGCCCCATGCCCGCAGGAGGCCTTTTGCCTTTTCAAATCAAATCAAATCAAATGTTATTGGTCACATACACATGGTTAGCAGATGTTAATGCGAGTGTAGCGAAATGCTTGTGCTTCTAGTTCCGACAGTGCAGTAATATCTAACAAGTAATCTAACAAATTCGCAACGACTCCCT
The DNA here is from genome assembly GCF_002910315.2 of Salvelinus sp. IW2-2015. Taxonomy (NCBI): domain Eukaryota; kingdom Metazoa; phylum Chordata; class Actinopteri; order Salmoniformes; family Salmonidae; genus Salvelinus; species Salvelinus sp. IW2-2015. Next base: position 119,824 of record NW_019943178.1, on the reverse strand, counting down.
TATACACACACAAGTGTAGAGGGATGAATAAGATGGCCAACGGCTGTCAATGTAAATAAGAATTTGTTATCATCTGACTTGCCTAAGTATACCAAAGTGGTAGGAGATAAGGAAATGTTTTAGGGCACATTTGGCCTTCGATGCCTACAAATAAGTAGCATAGGAGAAACTTGCAATATGAAACTTGCAAACTAAAACAGCACAGGCATTGGTCCATGTGGTCACACTGTGATTAGATAACCTCAACGTCAATCAACCATATTGTCCAATGAGAGTGGTAGCATCAACGAACGCCTATCACTCTACCAATAATCATTGGCCAGTCATATGTCATATGTCGATCATCACAAAAATGTACCCTCCTCTTTTTACCTCAATGAAACTCCGTGCGATATCATTAGTCGACCGTATTGACGTAAAACACGAATCACCCTCAATTATTGGCTCTTTTACCTGTCAGTTCCTGTCAATCTCGCTGAARGTCCAATGAGAAGCCCTGACTCGCTCATTATTCCTCCTGCTTATGGGTACGCGAAAGTCACGTGATGTTTGTGCTCCGCTCGGTAGAGTTGTGTACAGAGGGAGAAGGGGACTGATTGCTAGCTTGGGAGCTAACGATTATAGAAACGGGGTTGAACGTGGAAATGTTTCACACGGTGGGCTTCCTTTCCTAAAAGCGTACATTGGATACCTGTTTGTGACGAAGAGGCCTGGACCGGCCGTTTTCAAACAGAACCAACATACATTTACGCTTATATTGTAGCTAACCATCGCGCCGTGTAGCCACAGCACAACACAGCAGCGCCAGTCGGAGCCCGTCTCCAAAACAAGAATGGGGTCTAGGTCCACAGCACGGTTTAGGTAAAGTGACCTTTGGTTGTGTACTCTAAATGGCAAATTTCACGAATTACCAAGAAAGCAAAGCCGCTATGTTGTTAGTGGAGACGCAACAGAGGGGCATCGGGACGAAGCCAGCGGCAGCCAATGATGGAGACACCTCGGTAGGGGAACCCCCTTCCCCGTTATTGAATATCGGTGGCGTCGGGGCCAGCGGAGCTCGTTTCCATCAGCACTTGCCGCCCTCCAGCCACCATCACTACCCCCAGAGCTCGCTGCCCAAAGGACAACAACACCCGCTGTCGCACCACTACCAGGCGGCGACGGAGCATCATCTCTCTGTTGAAAACATCACGGAGTCCCCGGTAAGGAAAGCCTCGTCATCGTCTTTGAACCTGGTACAGCAGGACCCCGCTGCTAGCCACCACGCACTCGCTGCGTCGGTAAACGCGGCGTCGGCCGCGATACAACTAGCCGCGAATGCTAATGTTAGCGTGGCTACCTCAGAAGGTGTAGTGGACGACATTCAGAAGTGTGGCTATCTGCGGAAACAGAAACACGGCCACAAGAGGTTTTTCGTGCTGAGGGCGGCCAGCCACCTAGGCCTCAGTCGGTTGGAGTACTATGACAGCGAGAAAAAATTCCGTAATAGCCTGCGGTCTGCTGCTGCGGCAGCTGCAAACGGTACGGTCGCCCCTTCTCCCCCGAAAAGGGTGATCTATCTGTATCAGTGCTTCACTGTCAACAAAAGAGCAGATTCCAAAAACAAACACCTCATAGCCCTCTACACTAAGGATGAATACTTTGCTATTGTAGCTGAGAACGAGCAGGAACAAGATGACTGGTACGTAGCCCTGAGTGAACTGATGAGTGAGGGGAAAAAGGGGCATCTAGACTCGGACGAGTTGGATGACGGCTACGGTACCGTCACACCAGGTACGGTTTTCAAAGAGGTGTGGCAGGTGAACGTGAAACCCAAAGGACTGGGTCAGACCAAGAACCTCACAGGTGTGTATCGTTTATGCCTCTCTACTAAAACTATCCACCTGGTCAAACTAAACTCTGAGACGCCATGTGTCAACCTTCAGCTGATGAACATCAGACGCTGTGGACACTCAGAAAGCTTCTTCTTCATGGAGGTGGGTCGGTCGTCCTCTATAGGCCCTGGGGAGATATGGATGCAGGTAGATGACTCTGTAGTGGCCCAGAACATGCACGAGACCATCCTGGAGACCATGAAGGCTCTGAAGGCCTTCGCTGAGATCCGCCCCAGGAGCAAGAGCCAATCTTCTGGCTCCAACCCCATCGCTTTTATCACCACCCGCCGTCACCTAGGTAACCTGCCTCCGAGCCAGACAGGTCTCCAGCGCCGCTCCAGGACCGAGTCGGTGGTTGGGACGCCGCCGTCGAGTAAGAGCTCTGGCGCCAGCGGCTATCGCTTCCGAACATCGAGCGAGGGTGAGGGGACGATGAACCGGCCATTCCGATCCGTTACCGGCAGCCTGATCCACCTGAACACTGCCCGGATACACCTGGGGCGCCAGGAGGGCGGGGTAGGGGCAGGGAATACCGGGAGCACCGGGGTAGTAGGGCGCTACGCCAGGGCACTACCAGGGTCCACCTACCACGCCCGCTCCGCCTCGCTCCCCGTCTCCCACTTTCCCTCCACCACCTCCCCCGTCAGCGTGTCCAGCAGCAGCGGGCACGGCTCGGTCTCCGATACCCTTACCCGGCCCTCCTCAGCGTCCATCTGCGGTTCCCCCTCCGACGGAGGCTTCAACTCCTCAGACGAGTACGGCTCCAGCCCTGGGGACTTCCGCTACTTCAGGGTCCGGAGCAACACTCCTGATTCCCTTGGCAACACCCCACCAATCAGAGAAGAGAACTGCATGAGCGACTACATGGCCATGGGCTGGCACCGTGAGGTGTTCGGAGCCGCCAGCGGTGGAGGGAGTAGCTCTGGCAGCGTGGAGACCCCCAACCGGGACGAGAGCACGTCGACGGATGACAACAGGTCCCTGAGGAGAAGAACCCACTCGTTCACGCGGCCCGGGGGTCAGGGGGGTGTTGCCGGCGGCAGCAGTGGCGTGACGGTGTACCAGAAGATGACCCAGACCACCTTCTCGCTGGACGAGTCGGTGTCCGTGGGAGAGGCCCTGTCTCTCGGCCGCACCGACAGCATCACCCAGCCTTCCTCCTCTTCTTCTTCCCTCCGCTCTGACTACAGCTCCTGCTCCGAGCACAGCCAGGGCCGACCCCCTCCTTCTTTGGCCAAGGAGGACAGCGGCTACATGCCCATGTTGTGTGGGGTGGCAGCCTCACCCTGTGATGCACCGGACTACATGCCTATGCAACCCAGCTCCCCCTCTCTTCACCACCACCATCCCCAGCCCTCCCACTCTCCCCAGGCCCCCCGCTCAGCCCAACAGCCCACAGACCCCCGTGGCTACATGATGATGCTACCAGGGGGGCGGAGCTCCTCTTCCCCAGTCCAGGCCTCCCCCAGCCCCCACAGCAGTAGCAGTAACATGGGTCTGGGTGGAGGTAGTGTCAGTAGTTCTGGTAGTATAGTGGAGCGGCCCGAGAATGGAGAGTACATGGACATGTCGTACAGCAGTAGCGGAGGAGGTGGAGGGGACGCGGCAGGGGGGCGGAAGTTCTCCAACGAGGGGGGATACTACGCACTGAGCAACCCTGAAGGGAGAGACCCCAAATCATACAGCTACAGCCCCTACTTCTCCCTGCCTCGCTCCTACAAGGCCCCCGCTGCGAGAGAGAGGGAACAGAGAGAGAGGGAACAGAGAGAGAGGGAACAGAGAGAGAGGGAACAGAGAGAGAGGGAACAGAGAGAGAGGGAACCGAGAGAGAGGGAACCGAGAGAGAGGGAACCGAGAGAGAGGGAACCGAGAGCGCATGATGAGTATGTACCCATGAGCTCCCCGGCGAAACCAGTCTACTCCCAGGTTGCTACCGGCAACGTCGCCGAGAGGGGCGTGACGACGAGGGGTATTGGTAGTGGGGGGTCAGACACCCCTCACATCCTCCCTCACGCCTACCCGCCCCCTCCCTACGGGGTGCACCACCAAGCGGCTAACGGTGACCGTCGGACGACCCCGGTCCGGCCCAACCGCCTCCCCCTAGGGCGCCGCAGCTTCCACGGGTCACTGAGGGTCAGCGAGCCAGACGCCGCCGAGGTACTCTCCAGCCCTGGAGAGTACATCAACATCGAGTTTGGGGGCCGGTACGGACCCCCGACGTCCTGCCCCCTCTCTGCCCAGGATGGCTCACCCTCGGTGGGCTCTGCTGAGCAGCGCCGCTCCCCTCCCCACCCCCATCCTCAGAACCAGGACTATATGAGTGTAGAGGTGGGGGTTGGAGGTGGAGGTGGGGGTGATGATGGAGGACGCCTGGCTAAGAACAAGTCTCCCAGACCCTCACTGGTGGCTCCCTGGAACCCACCCAGCTACATCCGACCTCTTGCCGCTGGAGCCTCCGTGAGTGGGGCCCCTGGTTCTTCTGGAGCTCGATGGCGGACGGGGACAGATGACTACACAGATATGACCTTTAACCTCAGCAGGGGTGAGGAGTCGCGGGGGTTACGGAGTAGTCCCACGGCCATGCTGCAGCACCTGTGTTTGATGGAGAGCTGCTACCCCCCCACCTCTGCCTCCCCTCCCTCCTCCAGCCCCCAGCCTGAGCCCATCAAGGTGGTACGCGCGGACCCCCAGGGGCGACGCCGACACAGCTCCGAAACGTTTTCCTCATCCTCCACCTCCGGAGGAGGCGGAGCCACAAGCTCCAGCACCAACCCCTCCGCGGGCTCAGCCAACCCCTCGGCCCTCAACGTAGCTCATCTGGCCGAGAGCTCCAAGTGGACCGGCTCTGGCTCCTTTGACAGTGTGTGGATGTGTGTTGAGGGGATAGGGGGGGACTCGGCCGGTCTCCCTGCCCGTCCAGGGCCTTCTGATCTGGGCATGGCCTCAGCCTCATCTGTGTGTCCTCCTGGGGGTCGGATGTGCAGGAACATGTCTGTGGGGTATCAGAACGGACTCAACTACATCGCCCTGGAGCTGAGAGAGGACCGGGACTCTAACCCTCTACCCGTACCCCAGCAGCAGCAGGGAGGCACCGGGCATGGTACCGGGGCGACCCCCAACGCCCCCCACGCCAGTAACCTGACTGTGCCAGTAGCGGAGGACAGCGGAGCCTATGGCAGTATAGACTTCATCAAGTCAGACGGGATGACTGCCACGTCCAAGGGTGAGTGACAGAGGGATTGTGGGGGGGGGGGGGGGGGCATATGTGTGTCTGTCTGTCTGCATGCATGTGTCTGTGAGGCTTGGGCGGTATACTGTATACTGGGGTATTTGGAAATAGCCACAGGATGGTTTTTCAATACCGCCAACACTGTTGAAACAATTTATTTTAAGTTTTTCTATACATTATAATATTTGTAGCTACTTTTTAAAGTAAATACCAGCAGTCAACTTGTGCAACGTGTTAGAAGATAAAGCAGATTGCGTTCTTCATTTCACCTGTCACATTATTTTACATCATGAAGTTTACCGTAGTTCCCCAGAACAGTTGAGCCAGTCAGGTGATTGTTTGTAAAGAGCACAAAGGGAGAAAGCCGGAGCAGGTGAGTGCAGCTGTGTATTGACAGGGGTCTGGTTTTATATTGAAAGTTAAGTGTTGTTTTGCTTCAATAGAGTGATCAGGGACGTGCAACTGTAGTTTTCCTTCACATAAAATACATTGGTGCAACACATTCAGCAGAAAACAGATTAATTTTCATCGGATGACAGCAGAAGTGCAACGCTATTTGGCTGGCAGCCACACAAGTAGGCTAAATACGTTTACAGTGAAAAGCAAGGTATGTTTTGCAAAAACGAAGGTATGTTTTGCAAAAACGATGCATGGCCATCATATTACAGTTCATCATAGAATGTAGCCCGCTACATTTCCTAATGTTTTTCTTCATGTTGATCTAGCATTCTACCAGAGAACAGTAGCTACACATCTGTCAGAGACCTGTCTGCTGATAGAATGCCCCTTCGTGTAGAAGTGCAACAGAAGCACAAAGTTAGTCTGACCCCGAGGAGAAATTACAATAAGAAGCATTTTAGATCTGCGTTTACAAAATGCAGCAAGATATTTCTTATGTGTTTCATTTTTTTTCCTGCCTGGAAAAACGAATAATTCTGCATTAACGTGACCCCTACGTTTAATTAACTTGCTAGTTATCTAAGTAAGTGGCTGACTTAATAAGGTGGACGGGGCATCATATTGTGTTGGTTTTTTGACGTGTTCAAGAAGTCCCAGCCCTTTGGATGAGTTATCGTGTGTACAGCTGCCACTGCGCTCTTTTCATTTACTAGCTTTTTTTCTCCTCTCAGTTGCCCGTCTGTTGCTCCTCCCCCATCTTCTCTGAGCAGAGCAGGCAGGACCGTTGCCATAGCGACTCCAGACTCCACACAGACACGGCGTGTCTGCTACTATAGAGCCAGTACTGTTCATTTGCACAATTTCTCTCGTTCACATTCGCTTGTAAATGTCCAAACTCACCAAAAAGGACATTCGGTTGCTCCTACCTATATATGTATAACTATATGTGCTGGACTGTCTGTCTATGCAATTTGTTTATTTTTTTCGTTTGCGCTCGTTAGCATATTTAGCTAGCAGCCTCCATGGAAATTCGCTATTACATGTGCTAATTTTGTTAACATTCTGATAGACACCCAATGGGTTTATACTAAGCTGGTAATACAGTAAATCCCAAGATAGAGAACACTAGTCTGTGTGTGCGCGTGCTGGCCCTCCAGTTGTCAGCATGCCCTGCAGTGCAAAAGGTAATAATGGTAAGAGAGGGATTCTCACCTACTGTACTCCACACACTTCATTGACCCAGGTCCTGGCCATTGTGCCAAAGTGAGTCAAACGGTACCAGGTACTATGGAGAAACCTTGACCTGCAGTTGCCCGTGTGTGTTTCCACCAGAGAGAGTGAGTGTGTTTGTGTTCACTGCATTGACTCCTTGCTGCCCTCCTGGGCGAGGTCCTTCCTTAGTTTTGTTCCATTGGAAAACCAACACTCCGTTTGTGGGGGTTGTGCGTGTGTGTGTGTGGTTTTCCATAGAAAAACCAACACTCTTCTCCAATAAAGCTTGTCACTGTTTGAAGTGTTTCCACTGTCATACTAGTGTATGTGTGTGTGGAGTCATGCAGAGGGTCTTTGATGTGCTCTAATTGGCCCAGTGTGTCAGGGCACCACAGCAATAGAACAGAGCCACAGGAAATGCACCATTATCACAGGAATACACTTCCTGTGACCTGCCTTCAGCAGCCAGCCAGGCCCATTTCAGCGCACCTTCTGAAACAGGGAAGTAGGCTACTGGGTACTGTTCATTAGGGCATGCTGTAGCAAAACCTTTTTACATAGAGTAGCAAGTGTTAGCTAGCTAGCTGTGCCCTTTCCTATCCCACATCCAAGGCCTCCTTCATAGTGAGACAGTGTGAGCCTACTAGTTGTCTTGGAGCTGCTTGGAGCTGAGTTAAGGTCCTGTAGTAGAGATTGCTGAGAGTGTCGGCTAACTGCTGCTGAGAGTGTCGGCTAACTGCTGCTGAGAGCGTTGGCTAACTGCTGCTGAGAGTGTCGGCTAACTGCTGCTGAGAGCGTTGGCTAGCTGCTGCTGCTGAGAGCGTTGGCTAGCTGCTGCTGCTGAGAGCGTTGGCTAGCTGCTGCTGCTGAGAGCGTTGGCTAGCTGCTGGCGTGCTGAGAGCGTTCGGCTAACTGCTGCTGAGAGGTGGCTAACTGCTGCTGAGAGCGTTGGCTAGCTGCTGCTGCTGAGCGTTGGCGTAGCTGCTGCTGCTGAGAGCGTTGGCTAGCTGCTGCTGCTGAGAGCGTTGGCTAGCTGCTGCTGCTGAGAGCGTTGGCTAGCTGGCTGCTGCTGAGAGCGCGTTGTGTAGCTGCTGCTGCTGAGGAGCGTTGGCTAGCTGTGCTGCTGAGAGGGTTGGCTAGCTGCTGCTGAGAGCGTTGGCTAGCTGCTGCTGCTGGAGCGTTGGCTAGCTTGTGCGCTGCTGTTGAGAGCGTTGGCTAGCTGCTGCTGCTGCTGAGAGCGTTGGCTTGCTGCTGGCTGAAGAGTGTCGGCTAACTGCTGCTGAGAGCGTCGGCTAACTGCTGCTGAGAGCGTCGGCTAACTGCTGCTGAGAGCGTCGCTAGCTGCTGCTGTTGAGAGCGTCGGCTAGCTGTGCTGCTGAGAGCGTTGGCTAGCTGCTGCTGCTGGAGAGCGTTGGCTAGCTGCTGCTGCTGAGAGCGTTGGCTAGCTGCTGCTGAGAGTGTCGGCTAACTGCTGCTGAGAGTGTCGGTAACTGCTGCTGAGAGCGTCGGCTAACTGCTGCTGAGAGCGTCGGCTAGCTGCTGCTGCTGAGAGCGTTGGCTAGCTGTGCTGCTGGAGGTGGCTAGCTGCTGCTGTTGAGAGCGTTGGCTACTTGCTGCTGCTGAGAGCGTTGCTAGCTGCTGCTGCTGAGAGCGTCGGCTAACTGCTGCTGAGAGCGTCGGCTAGCTGCTGCTGCTGAGAGCGTCGGCTAGCTGCTGCTGCTGAGAGCGTTGGCTAGTGCTGCTGCTGAGAGCGTTGGCTAGCTGCTGCTGCTGAGAGCGTTGGCTAGCTGCTGCTGTTGAGCAGCGTTGGCTAGCTGCTGCTGCTGCTGAGAGCGTTGGCTAGCTGCTGCTGAGAGTGTCGGCTAACTGCTGCTGAGAGCGTCGGCTACTGGCTGCTGAGAGCGTCGGCTAACTGCTGCTGGAGCGCGTCGGCTAGCTGCTGCTGCTTGAGACGCGGCTAGCTGCTGCTGCTGAGAGCGTTGGCTAGCTGCTGCTGTTGAGAGCGTTGGCTAGCTGCTGCTGCTGCTGAGAGCGTTGGCTCGCTGCTGCTGAGAGTGTCGGCTAACTGCTGCTGAGAGCGTTGGCTAGCTGCTGCTGCTGCTGAGCGTTGGCTAGTGCTGCTGTTGAGAGCGTTGGCTAGCTGCTGCTGCTGAGAGCGTTGGCTAGCTGCTGCTGCTGCTGAGAGCGTTGGCTAGCTGCTGCTGCTGTGAGAGCTTGGTAGCTCGCTGCTGCTGAGAGCGTTGCTAGCTGCTGCTGCTGCTGAAGCGTTGGCTAGCTGCTGCTGCTGAGAGCGTTGGCTAGTCTGCTGCTGAGCGGGAGCTGGCGTTGGCTAGCTGCTGCTGCTGCTGAGAGCGTTGGCTAGCTGCTGCTGCTGAGCGCGTTGGCTAGCTGCTGCTGCTGAGAGCGTTGGCTAGCTTGCTGCGTGAGAGCGTTGGCTAGCTGCTGCTGCTGAGAGCGTTGGCTAGCTGCTGCTGCTGAGAGCGTTGGCTAGTGCTGCTGCTGCGAGCGCTGGGCTAGCTGCTGCTGCTGAGCGTGGCTAGCTGCTGCTGCTGAGAGCGTTGGCTAGCTGCTGCTGCTGAGAGCGTTGGCTAGCTGCTGCTGCTGAGAGCGTTGTGCTGCTGGGAGTGCGTTGGCTAGCTGCTGCGCTGAGAGGTTGGCTAGCTGCTGCTGCTGAGAGCGTTGGCTAGCTGCTGCTGCTGAGAGCGTTGGCTGCTGCTGCTGCTGAGAGCGTTGGCTAGCTGCTGCTGCTGAGGCGTTGGCTAGCTGCTGCTGCTGAGAGCGTTGGCTAGCTGCTGCTGCTGAGGCGTTGGCTAGCTACCCTTTCCTATTTCACATCTATATTTACTGCTTTATTTTCAGACTGACAGTTATTTATGAGCTGGGTCTAGCAGTAGGCATGTGTAATGCTTCATCCCAAATTGCACCTGAGCCTTTTCAAAAGTAGTGCACTGTATAGGGAATAGGGTGCCATTTGAGACAGCAGATGTGTACTGGCCATAAAGCAGGAAGGTGCACAGGCAACTGGATCGCCTTTCGTGTGTGTGTGTGTGTGTGTGTGTGTGTGTGTGTGTGTGTTTTGTGGTCGTGTGTGTGTGTGTGTGTTGTTGAACCTGAACTCTCTCTCTCTGATGTAAATACATACACACACAGATGTTAATATAATCTCAAGATGTTATGTCAAATCAATTTGAATGTTTTAGTAGGATGTAGATTATACCGCTGTCATTAATTGGTTTATTGCTGTATAATAAGTTGCTATGAATATACAACAGGTAATCAACAAGGGACTATGCGTTCTATGGAAAAATAATGAATGATGTGGAAGGTGTGTTCCAGGACGCTCTAGCGGAGTGGAACTGACCTTCCGCAGTTGCATTGTTTTCTAGAGAACGCATAMATTTCCTAGTTATAATTTGAAATGTGTTCATTTGACAGTAGAAATGTGTTCAACATCCACTGAAGTAGCTAGCAAGTTTTCTTGTTGCACCCTCGACAACCACTGTGATTATTATTATTTGACCCTGCTGGTCATCTATGAACGTTTGAACATCATGGCCATGTTCTGTTATAATCTCCACCCCGGCACAGCCAGAAGAGGACTGCTGGCCACCCCTCATAGCCTGGTTCCTCTCTAGGTTTCTTCCTAGGTTCTGGCCTTTCTAGGGAGTTTTTCCTAGCCACCGTGCTTCTACACCTGCATTTCTTGCTGTTTGGGGTTTTAGGCACAGCACTTTGTGACTTCAGCTGATGTAAGAAGGGCTTTATAAATACATTTGATTGATTGATTTGAAATTTGATACTAGATGGCTACAGTAGTTACCGTGGTAACCTAACAGACTTGCTAGTTTAGCTAACCAAACCATCAGTCCTAGCTTGCTATTATGAAAATCGAATTCAACAATACCAATACTGTTTGCAATCCGACTTTTGCTTTCAAAAGAAGCTCAAACAAAATATACCATGCGTTATAGGGAAATAATGCATGCTCTAGAACGCCAATCAGAAAGGAGTATTCAACAATGCCATGGCATAAGACGATGTAAGACTTACATACTAATACTACTGTTACAGCAACTGCTTCAAGTAGTGTTAACAGCCGTTTCCATGGCAATGCCTCTTCCTGTGTAGTTTCATTAGGCCTATACAGTGGGGAGAACAAGTATTTGATACACTGCCGATTTTGCAGGTTTTCCTACTTACAAAGCATGTAGAGGTCTGTAATTTTTATCATAGGTACACTTCAACTGTGAAAGACGGAATCTAAAACAAAAATCCAGATAATCACATTGTATGATTTTTAAGTAATTAATTTGCATTTTATTGCATGACATAAGTATTTGATACATCAGAGAAGCAGCAACTTAATATTTGGTACAGAAACCTTTTGTTTTGCAATTCAGACATCAATAATATTTTCCTTTAGTCTTGACCAGGTTTGCACACACTGCAGCAGGGATTTTGCGCCCGACTTCCTCCATACAGACCTTCTCCAGATCCTTCAGGTTTCGGCGTGGTCGCTGGGTCAATTACCAGACTTTCAGCTCGCCTCCCAAAGTTTTCTTATTGGGTTCAAGGTCTGGGAGACTGCGCTAGGGCCAATCCATGGTACCTTGAGATGCTTCTTAGGCGGAG
>NW_019943178.1:101213-108229 GCF_002910315.2 Salvelinus sp. IW2-2015 | reverse complement strand
AAAGAGAGAGATGATGGGCTGGACATGCGCTGGCTTGAGGCAGGCGGGACCTTGCGGTCTGCGCTGCAGGGATTTTAAATCCATGACGGGCAATAGTGGTGTTAACTAATGGTTCTTGATGTGTCCCAGCTCTTCTTCAGTCCATTGACAGGTCCTACCGTGGGTTAGTTTGGGGCTGATCTCACCTTCCCTTCAAATGAATTAATTTTTTGGGATGGCCCCAGAAGTGAGTTCTGGCATGGGAAAGCCCCAGACGAGATGACTTGACCATCATTTGAACTTTCTTCCAATTTTCTAATTAATTGCGACCAAAGTTGTTGCCTTCTCCAAGCTGCTTTGCCTATTTGTCCTGTAGCCCATCTTCCAGCCTTGTGCAGCGTTACAATTGTAATCCTGAATGTCTTACATGTCCTTACACAGCTCTCTGGTCTTGGCCATTGTGGAGAGGTTGGAGTCTGTTTGATTGAGTGTGTGGACAGGTGTCTTTTATACAGGTAACGAGTTCAAACGGGTGCAGTTAATACAGGTAATGAGTGGAGAACAGGAGGGCTTCTTAAAGAAAAACTAACAGGTCTGTGAGAGACGGAATTCTTACTGGTTGGTAGGTGATCAAATACTTATGTCATGCAATAAAATTCAAATTAATTACTTAAAAATCATACAATGTGATTTTCTGGATTTTTGGATTTTTGTTTTAGATTCCGTCTCTCACAGTTGAAGTGTACCGATGATTACAGACATGCTTTGTAAGTAGGAAAACCTGCAAAATCAAATACTTGTTCTCCCCACTGTATATAGACTTGTATGTTAGTGTGTCCTTTGTTACTCATAGGTAAACGCCTCCTGTCTGAGTCAAAGCCAGGGTATTTTCTCATGTAGGAGTATATTAGCCTAGTGACTAACAGGCTAGCTAGCTGTTTACTGTTGTAGTGTGTGTGTGTGTGTGTAGTGTGTAGTGTGTAGTGTGTGTGTGTACTGTGGTAAGCCTGAATGTGTTCTCATATTCTCTAGGATCGGGATCAGCAACTAGATTCAGCCATGGGCCGATTTTCTTTTCTTGAACGGATAGTTGGTGGGGCGGAAACGGGCACGTGTTTCTCTATTGTGCGTGGGAATACTTGACAACAGATTTTTCCAGTCTTATGTCCAACAATATAAAAAACAAAAATAATAATGTAATTCTCAGAAAACGGCAAATAAAATCACTCGTGGGCCATCCTGCTGTAGGATGTTGAATGACCGTGTGATAGTTGTAGGCTTTGCTGGGGAGTGAATGTTCTCCCACATTCAGATAGGAGGAGGAGGTGACTAATATGAAATTGGTTGAGTAATCAAATTCTTGGGTTACTATGTGCCTCAAAGGGAAACTTTATTTACTCCAAAGCTGTTTTTATTGTTGGACATAAAAGACTGAAAAAACGGTAGCAAATCAGCTCCAAGGGATTTAGATTTTTGAAATCTGTTCCGAATTATTCCCACGCATAATAGAGGTGTGTGTGTGTGTGTGTGTGTGTGTGTGTGTGTGTGTGTGTGTGTGTACATTCTAGGTACATGCCATGTCGTTTTTTCCCCCAGAATGAAACTGTAATGTCCACTAGTGGCACTCTGAAGAGCCCAGGACATGATATAACGGCTCCTGACACCCCTAGAAATGCCCTCTAGCACCTCGAACCCTCCACGAGACCTCATCCCTGGTCTAAAAGCGACTGTTGAATAGCCTAGGTATTGCTCTGGTTTTCCGGAGAGACTCGCCGGGGTCCTTTATGCCGGAATTGTTATGTCATCAATTTGAATATTCCTACTTCTAAACAGATTCAGAATGGGAAGGTTAGGAATTCTACCTCCCCGTAAAGGATTCTACCTCCCCGTAAAGGATTCTACCTCCCCGTAAAGTACCTCCCCGTAAAGGGCATTCCTTGTCAGCCAGTAGAAGATAGTATTGTCGTTAACATAATGTGTGTGTTACTGTACTGTAGTGTGTGTGTGTTACTGTAGAGTGTGTGTGTGTTACTGTAGAGTGTGTGTGTGTGTTATCTGTAAGAGTGGTGTGTGTGTGTTACTGTAGAGTGTGTGTGTGTGTTTACTGTAGAGTGTGTGTGTGTGTTACTGTAGAGTGTGTGTGTTACTGTAGAGTGTGTAGTGTGTGTGTGTGTTACTGTAGAGGAGTGTGTGTGTGTGTTAGTGTAGAGAGTGTGTGTTAGTGTGTAGAGTGTGTGTTAGTGTAGAGTGTGTGTTAGTGTAGAGTGTGTGTGTAGTGTAGAGTGTTGTGTGTTACTGTAGAGTGTGTGTGTGTGTTACTGTAGAGAGAGTGTGTGTGTGTGTGTACTGTGTGTTTACTGTGTGTGTGTGTACTGTAGTGTGTGTTACTTGTACTATGTGTGTATGGTTACTGTACTGTTGTGTGTGTTACGTGTAGAAGTGTGTGTGTGTGTGTTACTGTGTGTGTTGTGTGTTACTGTGTGTGTGTGTGTGTGTGTTACTGTAGAGAGTGTGTGTGTGTGTGTTTTACTGTGTGTGTGTGTGTGTTCTGTAGAGAGTGTGTGTTACTGTGTGTGTGTTACTGTGTGTGTGTGTGTTACTGTAGTGTGTGTGTTACTGTAGTGTGTGTGTGGTACTGTACTGTGTGTGACTACTATTCCCTCACTGTATTGCCGTTTCCTTGTATTTTGATCCTCCACAGATGGTCTTGATAAAGGAGCAGGTTTTTACTAGTTTAACTCGCTCCCTATAGGAATGTGATGTTAGCTAAGTTTATTAGCCACTCACACAGACACACCACACAGAACACACACAGACCACACACACACAGACACACACACAGACAGCAGACACACACACAGACCACACACACACACACACACACACACAGAGACACAGACACAGACACACGCAAACACAGACACACACACATAGACACACACATAGACAGAGACAACAATAGAAGAGACACACATAGCACAGACACACACAGACAGACATACACACACACAGACACAGACACGTGACATGGAGAGGGATAATGCAGAGGCACGTGTTGTTGCTAATGTTTGCGCTGTGTGTGTTTTGGCATTGCTGGCTTCTAAATGAACACACACACTTGCTTTCTCTCGCTCTCTCTCTCCTTTTGTCCTTCTGAATTTCAAATTCAATAGGCCTATTTAGGGTGTGTGTGTGTGTTGTCGGAGAAATTGTATTTTCACTGAACAAAAAATATAAATGCAACAATTCCAACTATTTTACTGAGTTACAGTTCATATAAGGAAATGAATTCTTAGGCCCTAATCTATGGATTTAACATGACTGGGCAGGAGAGCAGCCATGGGCACACCCACTGGAAAACACGGAGGGCAATGTTGCCGAAACGAAGTGTTACAACACAAAATTATGAAAAGAACGGCGACAAAAACAAGAATAGTACCTATAAAATCATAATGTATAAAACAAAGAAATATACAAAATGTAAGTAATGGCTCATGTTCAGAATCTAATTCGACAAACATAAATGACTGGTGGTACTTATATTGTTTGTTACTTATTTATACAGAAAATAGTAGGCTACATTCCATGTTTCCTCCCTTAGCTCGTCTGTCTGTCTGTCTGTCTCTGTTGTCTGTCTGTCTGTCTGTCTGTCGTCTGTCTGTCTGTCTGTTTCTGTCTCTGTCTGTGTGTGTGTTAAGCCTGTGATTTTCCATGTTTCCTCCCTTAGCTCGTCTCTCTGTCTGTCTGTTCTGTCTGTCTGTGTGTTAAGCCTGTGATTTTCCATGTTTCCTCCTTAGCTTGTCTGTCTGTCTGTCTGTCTGTCTGTCTGTCTGTCCTGTCTGTCTGTCTGTCTGTCTGTCTGTCTGTGTGTTAAGCCTGTGATTTTCCATGTTTCCTCCTTAGCTTGTCTATCTGTGTGTCTTCTCTCTGTCTCTGTCTCTGTCTCTGTCTCTGTTCTGTCTCTGTCTCTGTCTGTGTGTTAAGCCTGTGATTTTCCATGTTTCCTCCCTTAGCTTGTGGCAAGCTGTGATGTACCGTGCTGCCAATCTTTTAACATCAGACCTTAGTTTGATTGTTCTGTGAATGTAGCACTTTTCAGTTTGAACAAAATGGGGAGCCAGGCCAGCAATCAGAATTAGTTTTTCCCACAAAATGACTTTATACAGCAAGAAATACGTGTCTGTCTCTGCCTGCTTGTCTGTCTCTGCTGCCTCTCTGGCTGCCGCTCTGTCTCTCTGCCTGCCTCTCTGTCTCTCTGCCCGCCTCTGTCTCTCTGCTGCCTCTCTCTCTGCCTCCTCTCTGCTCTCTCTGCCTGCCTCTTTTCTTTCATCTGCTCTTTTGCCTGCCTCTCTGTCTCTCTGCCTGCCTCTCTGTCTCTGCCTGCCTCTGTCTCTCGGCCTGCCTCTGTCTCTCGGCCTGCCTCCTGTCTCTCGGCCTGCCTCTCGGCCTGCCTCGGCCTGCCTCTCGCTGCCTCTCTGTCTCTCTGCCTGCGCTCTGTCTCTCTGCCTGCCGCTCTGCCTCTCTGTGCCTGCTTCTTCTGCCTGCCTCTGTCTGCCTCTGTTCTCTCTGTCTCTCTGCCTGCCGCTCTGCTCTCTGCCTGCCTCTCTGCCTGCCGCTCTGCCTCTCTGCCTGCGTTCTGGCCTCTCTGCTGCCGCTCTGTCTCTCTGCTGCCTCTCTGTCTTCTGCCTGCCTCTCTGTCTCTCTCTGCTGCCGCTCTGTCTCTCTCTGCCTGCCTCTGTCTCTCTGCCCGCCTCTGTCTCTCTGCCCGCCTGTTCTCTGCCTGCCTCTGTCTCTCTGCCTGCCTCTCTCTCTGCCTGCCTCTCTGTCTTCTGGCCTGCCTCTCTGTCTCTCTGCCTGCCTCTCTTTTCTTTCATCCTGCCTCTTTGCCTGCCTCTCTGTCTCTGGCCTGCCTCTCTGTCTCTCTGCCTGCCTCTGTCTTCTTGCCTGCCTCTCTGTCTCTGCTGCCTGCCTCTCTGTCTCTCTCTGCCTGCCTCTCTGCCTCTCTCTGCCTGCCTCTGTCTCTCGGCCTGCCGCTCTGTCTTCTCTGCCTGCCGCTCTGTCTCTCTGCCTGCGCTCTGTCTCTCTGCCTGCCGCTCTGTCTCTCTGCTGCGCTCTGTCTCTCTGCCTGCCGCTCTGTCTTCTGCTGCCGCTCTGTCTCTCTCTGCCTGCCGCTCTGTCTCTCTCTGCCTGCCGCTCTGTTCTCTGCCTGCCTCTGTCTTCTCTGCTGCCGCTCTGTCTCTCTGCCTGCCGCTCTGGTTCTCTGCCTGCCGCTCTGTCTCTCTCTGCCTGCTCTGTCTTGCCTCTTGTCTCTCTCTGTTCTGTCTGTGTCTCTCTCTGTCTCTCTGTGTCTCTTTCTCTGTCTGTGTCTGCTCTCTGTCTCTGTTCTGTGTCTCTCTGTCTGTGTCTCTCTGTCTGTCTCTCTGTGTGTTAAAGCCTGTGATTAGTTGATAATACATTAGCTGCCTAAGACAGAGTAGGGGGAGGGGCTAATGCCCGGATTCTACAAATGTATAGGATTGCATAAATGTGCCTTGACCTACAAGGGTTGTGCTCCTGCTGAAATCCTAATTAACATAATACAAAATCCCATGGATATCGGTCTGTCTAAGCTAGAGAGATGTTTTCCTTGCATGGCCTGCATCTCAATCCACTGCACCTTCCGATATCGCCCTTCCGAACCTGCTTTGAAAGGTTGGCAGAGCTAGAGTGGTGTTTGGTCAGACCATGAGACATCCGGTCAAAGTTTGATTTTTTTTTTTTTTTTTTTTTTTACTATTTTCTACATTGTAGAATAATAGTGAAGACATCAAAACTATGAAATAACACATATGGAATCATGTAGTAACCAAAAAAGTGTAAACCAAATCAAAATATATTTAATTTTTGAGATTCTTCAAATAGCCGCCATTTGCCTTGAATGACAGTTTGCGTAGAGCTCCCTCAAATGTTTCCCTTAGGTAAGGGCATACTTATGGGTTTTACGGTAGTTTGAAGGCATGTACAGCAGATAGAGTCTCTGGTTACATGGAGAATGACCAAATTCACTGACTGAACTCTCCTCAAAGAGATCACATTTTTAATTTGGGAGATCGCAAAATAGAACGGATACATTCAAGACGGGATAACAAATATTCAGAAAATGATAAAACATTTCTTTTAGTAAAAAAACAAACAAATAATATGTATTACTTTCTAGCACGTAAACCTAACTAACGGAGTAGCCAGCTGGCTTTGTAACCATGGACTGTGTATCTTCCGTTGTGTATCTAAGTAGCTAGCCCCTAGCTGGTGGAGGTTTCTTTTTGAAACCAGGACATAGGAAAGCAACATCCACCTCCACAAAATGCTGTTTACTCTTTGAATGCCATTCTGAATAAGCACTTCAGGGTCCTCACTGGGCACTTTAACTTTTTCCACTTTACAAGGTAACTTTATGGGAAAAGAAGAAGGGGGATAATTAACTTTTTAAATATGTTTTTGGCAACTGGGCCCAGATCTTTTGGCAGAGGTCAAATGAGGTTACAATAGCCAATGAAAGACTTTTTGGTTGCAACCATTTCTTTATTTTTATCTGGCTTACATGTGGAATGTTGTATAATGCACTCTTTTAACAAGAAAAACACCTTCCGGTGTAAAAACACTGAAATTAAAAACAAATGACATTTTAAGTGAGAAGTTAGGAGCTAAAACATAACTTTAACATTTATGAAATTAGGCTGTTTTGAGAAATGTTTGAGTCCTACAATGGCCAACTGACACACACTGACAGGGTCATGGAGGGTGATAGTACAGCGACAAGTAGTGGGATTTAGGATGGCTCTTTTATGATAGAGTTTGTGGGCATAGCCTGGTTTCTAAATGTACTCACATGCTCACAAACACACCTTTTGTTATCTCTTCTCTCTCTCTCTCTTCCTCTCTTTCTTCTTTTTTCTTTCTTTTATTGCTTTCTTTCTTTCTTGTCTTTCTTTGCTTTATCTTTCTTTCTTTCTTCTCTCTTTCTTTCTTTTTTTTCTTTCTTTCAACAAAACTGTTAC
>NW_019943178.1:95320-97062 GCF_002910315.2 Salvelinus sp. IW2-2015 | reverse complement strand
TATTATTTTGGGTATAGGGGAGGGTCACTTGTTTTTTTTTAAGTGTTAAGTAAAATATATTTTGCTGAAGGGCTATCCATTTTCATTTCAGAGGTCCATTTCTCTCCATGTAACCCTCATTATACAGTACCAGTCAATAGTTTGGACATACCTACTGATTCAAGGATTTTTCTTTATTTTTTACTATATTCTACATTGTAGAATAATAGTGAAGACATCAAAACTATGAAATAACACATATGGAATCATGTAGTAACCAAAAAAGTGTAAACAAATCAAAATATATTTAATTTTGAGATTCTTCAAATAGCCGCCATTTGCCTTGATGACAGCTTTGCGTAGAGCTCCTCAAATGTTTTCCTTAGGTAAGGGCATACTTATGGGGTTTTACGGTAGTTTGAAGGCATGTACAGCAGATAGAGTCTCTGGTTACCATGGAGATGACCAAATTCACTGACTGAACTCTCCTCAAAGAGATCACATTTTAATTTGGGAGATCGCAAAATAGAACGGATACATTCAAGACGGGATAAACAAATATTCAGAAAATGATAAAACATTTCTTTTAGTAAAAAAACAAACAAATAATATGTATTACTTTCTAGCACGTCAAACCTAACTAACYGAGTAGCCAGCTGGCTTTGTAACCATGGACTGTGTATCTTCCGTTGTGTATCTAAGTAGCTAGCCCCCTAGCTGGTGGAGGTTTTCCTTTTGAAACCAGGACATAGGAAAGCAACATCCACCTCCACAAATGCTGTTTACTTTGATGCCCATTCTGAATGAAGCACTTCAGGGTCCTCATGGGCACCCTTTAACTTTTTCACTTAAGGTAACTTTATGGGAAAAGAGAAGGGGGAAATTAACTTTTTAAATATGTTTTATGCAACTGGGCCCAGATCTTTTTGGCAGAGGTCAAATGAAAGGTTACAATAGCCAATGAAAGACTTTTGGTTGCAACATTTATTTATTTTTATCTGGCTTACATGTGGAAATGTTGTATAATGCACCTTTTAACAGAAAAACACCTTCCGGTGTAAAAACCACTGAAATTAAAAACAAATGACATTTTAAGTGAGAAGTAGGCAGCTAAAACATAACCTTTAACATTATGAATTAGGCTGTTTTGAGAATGTTTGAGTCCTACATGCACACTGACACACACTGACAGGGTCATGGAGGGTGATAGTACAGCGACAGTAGTGGGATTTAAGGATGGCTCTTTATGATAGTAGTTTGTGGGCATAGCTGGTTTCTAAATGTACTCACATGCTCACAAACACACCTTTTGTTATCTCTTTCTCTCTCTCTCTCTCCTCTCTTTCTTCTTTTTCTTTCTTTCTTTCTTTCTTTCTTTCTTTCTTTCTTTCTTTCTTTCTTTCTTTCTTTCTGTTCTTTTGCTTTTGCTTTGCTTTCTTTCTGTTCTTGCTTTTTTCTCTCTTTTGTCTTGTCTTTCTTTCTTATCACTGTTCACAGGGACAGTGACAGACTTCCCTTTTAGGAAGTGGCAGAAAAAATGCAATTCACTGATGCATTTTGTTCATGTCTTGTAATTTATCTTGAGCAAATTAAAGCATGTTTGTAAATACATTCAGTTGTGTTCCTGAGTTCATATTTTTTTTTTAGTCCATTTTAAGCTCTGGATTCCTTCTGTGTTTTCCGCAACGCAGATTTTTTTCCCCCCAACAAGTGGAAGGATTTCCCTTTCCATTTCAGTCGAGAAAGAGCAGGTAGAATGGTAC
>NW_019943178.1:79487-89550 GCF_002910315.2 Salvelinus sp. IW2-2015 | reverse complement strand
ATCTGCTATCTCTCATCTCTCTCTCTCTCTCTCTCTCTCATTCTCTCTCTCTTCTTCTCTCTTCTTTCTCTCTCATCTCTCTGTCTCTCTCTCTGTCTTCTCTCTGTCTCTCTCTCTGTCTCTCTCTCTCCTTCTTTGCCAAAGAACAGGTAGTGTTCAGGGAGAAACAGATGTGATAGAAAGAGGAACGCGAGAGGGGCAGAGAAGGGTAAAAGAGATGGGAATTGGAGAGGATAGAGAGACCGACAGGACAGTGGCAAATCTAGCTGAAAAGTTTTCCTGTGTTGTACCACAGACAGTAGCTATCGGCTTATAGGCTAATCAGAGGTACTTAACCTATAAGCTGATTTTAAAACCTGACCATTAACCCCATACCTAACCCAGACCTGACCAGGAAACAAACGGGCCGAAAGGGGAAGGGACCTACCTCAATTTGTCCGATATAAAAATATATTTTTTTAAATAATACTGGTAGTTTCTGTTGTAAAATGTTTTGCTACGGTGTGCACTAATGAATACAACTCAGTGTAACCCAGTTAGGCCTAACCCAACTGAAATGAACTGGCTACCTCTGGTTGTGGCTTCACTGCCTATGATGATGAAATGGACTTGGACATTCACTAGCTAGCTTGGCAGCTTGCATAGTAACAAAACCATAGGGGTTTCTAATTTGTTATCTGCGTTCTGAAGAGGGCTCGAACGATCATGTGATGTTCACTTTCATAGCTTACTGTAGGTTAACTGTCTTCTATTCTGTCATATCGGTGATATCAAACGTTTCACATGAACCAATGAAGTGTTTAGTTTTGATAGTGCGTGAAATCATGTCTGCTGGCTGGCTGTTGTTTTTGAGGGCCGAAGCACCCCGCCTTAGAGAGAGATTTAGCTTGGACAAACACTTACCCAGGTGCCAGACTAGGTCGTAATGCAGGTGGTCTAGGGGTGGTGTTTGGAAATATGCAGGCAATAAGGGGGGGAGGAGGGGGGGGACAGTTGTGGGAGTCTGAGGAGATTGTTATGGTCAATGTCAACTGATGTAACAATTACCCAAAGACCTCTGTCTACCTCCTCTCGCTCTCTCTGTCTTTCTGTGTCAACCCTCTGTCTCCCCCCCCCCCCTCTGTAACAGACAGATAGAAAGCGTTAGCCAGCATTCCTGTCGCTCCAGCCCGACCACAGCTGAAGCCCTCTCTCAAAGCACCTGTATTGTGACCCAGCAGCCATTGTTAAAACGGGACAAAGCCCTGCTGTGGGTCCACACACACACACTCACACAGAAACCACTCATGTTCACTCAACAACATCATACGTACACACACACACACACACATACACAACACATCACACACACCACACACCACTCACAATAACAACTCTCACACACACACACAACACACACACACACACACCACAACACACACACACACACACACACACTACAGCACACACAACCACTCACAACGACTCTCACAGACACACACCACCACACACACCACACACACACACACAGCTCACACACACACACACAACCACACTCACAACAACCTCACACACACAACAGACACTCAACAAGCAGACTCTCACACACACCACACACTCACAACGACTCTCTCACACACACACACACCACACACACACCACCACCACACCACACACACTATCAACTCACACAAAACACACAGTCAACCAGACTCACACCACAAACACACACCACACACAAACGACACACGACACACCCACACATACTACACACACACACACACACACATAGCCACCCAACACACACCACGACACAGGGCCGGTCAGAGCCCAGACCAACCTACTACCAGAAGGTGCGTGTGTGCAACCACTAACCAGGTTAGCTGAGGCCATGCAGGGACATGCGTCTTTACCAACCGTTTTGGTGACGTTAACTGATCATCTCTCTCTCTCTGTCTCTCTCTCTACAGACTGATGAAGGAAGCTGAGAATGGAGCATCACAGACTCCCTCTACCGTGGCCTTCAACACCCACACACCACACTTTGATCTTCAATCCCTCAACCTCGACCCCAAGGTCAGCCCACGAGGTCACGCCCCCTCTGAGCAACATCACCAAGACGACAGAAAACGAAGACTGAATACGACACATTTGTGTTTATTTTGTTTGCTAACTTTTTTTTTTTTATATATATATATATATATATATTTTTTTTCTTCTTCTCAGACCTGGTTCTGAGGCTGCTGTCAATGTTAATGGACTTTAGTTCTGACTTTCTTTCTGATCTAACAGTACGAAAAGGGAGCTTTGCTTAAACACTTGAGTATGGCTGTATAACAATAATAAGTCCTAGAGACGGGGTGGAGACTGGTCAGTACAGGTTTCTCTTAAGACTTAAATACACACTACTATATTTATTGCCACAATAGGTTTCAGGTGCGTTCATTATGTTAACAGGATTTTATTGAGTATTTTTGTACAGCTAACAGAGAACGGTACTGGACTCAACGATGGTCCCAGTTTTCCTGATGAAAAATATTTTCCGTAAAAGAAGCAGGTACTTTATTTCCACTTAAGGGCCTTTATTAACACAGGTCTGGTACTGTGTGTGAGACGCTTACACACACACACGTCAGTGTGTCCTGTTTAGGCTAGGCGACACCCTCTGTTTCTGTGATTCCACTAGTCAGTCAGTAGAGCTGCTGGGTCACACGCACACACACACACACACACACACACACACACACACACACACACACACGGGGGCTGGATGTTGTTAGGGGTTCCAGTAACCTGACTCTACCCCCAAGGTGCAATGTGCTGGGCATACTTGCCCCCCTGTGCAACACACACGGACACACACACTCAATACACGGATACACACACGGACACACTCAATGCACACACGGACACACTCAATACACACACGGACGGACGGGGGACACACACAGTCAATACACACACTCAATACACGGACACATACATACACAAACAAACACACACCTCTGTCAGCCTCAAACTTCCCTGCTTATGCACGCTAGACCCTTCCCACTGCCAATAGGAGAGAGAGAAGAGGGGGGTGGTGAGGGTGTATTCTCGATCTAAACTCATCCACGGGAACCAGTGGTTTGCTGGAAATGACTTTAGGGTTAGCGCTGGGGAAGTGTAGCTACAACAAAGGGTTGAAAACGGTGCAGTACTTTCTGTCCAATGTTGCTTGTAATCAGTCGCTTTGTTCGCCTCGACACAACAGCTGCCCTTACTAAACGTCACACGTTTTTTTTTTTTTTGCATCTTGCCAAAAACAACGCACATTTCCACTATCAACTCACCACACAACGAGACTCATCGGTTTTATTTTCTGACAGGAAAGAAGTAAAAAAAAAAAAAAGTTGTCAGCACACAACTTGAGAGGAGGAGGAGTGATGGAACGACCGACGTAAAGCGGAACACCTTCCTCTTTAGCATTTTATTTTCCCTTCAGTGTTTTACTTTTATGCAAGTATGACAATTTGAAGTACTTTTTTTTTTTTTCACCACTGGTTTAAATACCACAATATTAAGCAGTGCTGTGCCACAAAGCTGTACATGATGTTTGCATCTATAGTACAGCGCATAAGAGCAAAATCCAATGGGTCCAGATTAGTGTTAACTGCAGTCTGAACCATAGTGGACTGAACTCCGCTGAATGGAACGTCACGTATTTTGACTCTAAAGTGTGCCATGGTTTTTTGTATTCCACTTTTTTCTTTTTTTTGGACCTATCGCTCCCTTCTGAAAGGCTGGAAGCAGTTTGTCCTAGAGAACTGTTGTGTATTTTGCGGTATAATCTCTGCCAGCCTTTTATGTAGTTAACCCGCTGTAGGGGTGTAGAGGGAGGGAGAGATGGACGGAGGGAGAGATGGACGGAGGGAGAGTGACGACGAGGAGAGATGGACGGAGGGAGAGATGGACGGAGGGAGAGATGGACGGAGGGAGAGATGGACGGAGGGAGAGATGGACGGAGGGAGGAGGAGGTGTTAGAGTGCCACTATCGATTGTGTGACTGGATTTTCTTTTTTGTTGTACTCACCTGATCATTATACTGCCTCTCTCCTCCTCTTTCTCTCCTTACCTCTCCAAAATGTCAGTGGAAATAAAAACGAGCTTGACTTTTTGTTTCGAAAAGAGAGAGAAACGTGAAAAGCAAAAAATGAAGTGTGTTTTCAGTAAGAGGGCGATGATGTATTTGTTGGTGTAGAAAAAGAGGACAATATGAGAAAGTTGGCCCCAAACCCTTTCAACAACCAGTCACATCCCATCTAGCTACCCCTCCAGGAATAGGGTGACTTAACCTGTTTTACCCCATTTGGTACAACCAATGTCTTCTATGGTACAGTTATATGGCACAGAACCTACTGTTATGTTATGGAAAAGGAACCGTTACCATACCTACCAAGGCTGGAACTATAGAACTAGAATCATCATTCTAATTCTATGGTTGGAACACATTTTAAAGGCTGTACTGTGATTTGTCTGCAACATTTTAAACTTATTTTATTTTTTTAAACATTGGAATTTCAAAGGTTATGATATGCGCTGAAACAAACTTTGTTGCTTTCATATTTRGGGTACGTTTAGTTTGACAATGTTTAAATTGTTTAGGTTTTGCTGCAGCGCGTTTTGGCTTTGAGCTATTTTGATTTGACCAATACAAAACCTTTATTTGGAAAAATACTTTCTGTGATTTGAGAAGTCTTACCTAATCAATTATCTAATCAACTCAATCAATCAGAAAGATGAGTATCGATTATCAAGCCTATCGGCATTGTTCAGTTTTTCTTACGATTTAGTTTTAGTGAATGAGGATTCTGCTTTGTACTGTGCTGATCTGATATAGGCCACTACAGCCACGTCCCAAAACTCCATTCTAGACATGTACTGGACTTGCATTCTCAGTAGTGTGCGACAAGCTACTAGTGTGGATGCTTTGAAAAGGGCGTTCTAAGTAAAGAATGACAAACCCTTGGATGATGATAATAATACCTACATAATATATTACAGAGGAAGTAAGTGGTACTGCATAAACATATGCAGTTGTATTTTCTTTGTTTTATCTAGTTTACAGAAAAGAGCAGAAGTTAAATCTCTGTAGTTTTTGTTGGTGTTGTGTTGATACTTTTGGTTGAGACTCTTAAAGACAGACGAGGGTTTAAAATCATTTTTAAACTAAACAGACAGGAGAAACTTTTTTTTCAAAAAGTACGACTTGGAAATTTTGCAGTTTTGTTATAAAAATAAATAAAAATAAAAATGTTAAAAGTAAAAATCGCTGCCTAATGTTTTGTTACTATTACTATTTTATTTGCTGCTGTGTAGTACGAAATAACAACTGGTTGATTGATGGCAACCGCCACAGTGATGAGGAAGGTGCCATTTTCATTGCTACCTGTGTTTTCTTTCAGAATTGAATGGCTTTGTAATTTAGCTTTACGGAACGTTCTCTTCATACTGAGGAGTTGTTGATCTTCAGAGGTGCGTTATATTTTCTCAGCAACGTATGTCTTTAGGGGGGAAAAAATTTAAATAAGAATAATTTTCAAAATAACAGTTCTTGGTGGATTCCCCCCACCCCTCCCCCCCTTTAAATAGCATCCAGTTGTTTTTCTTCATGTTAATGGCTCCTCAAGGCACCTTTTTTTCTTCTCTTTATTTCTCATTTACTTCCGGGGGGGGGCTCTATTGAAGGAATGTTGAGCGTTGCATAGTGTTTATATTTATCAGACTTTTTTTTTGCTTTCGATAGAGCTATTGCAATAAAAATGTGTTAATGTACATCTTACCGTGTCAACTGTCCCTCATTTTGTATTCTCCTGTGTGTGTGTGTGTGTGTGTGTGTGTGGGTGTGTACATGTACAATGCATTCTGAAAGTATTCACACCTTGACTTTTCCCACATTTTGTTACATTACAGCCTTATTCTAAAATGGATAACATAATTTTTTTTCTCCCTCATCAATCTACAAACACTAATACCCCATAATGACCATGCAAATACAGGTTTTTAGAAATATACATATTTACATTAGTATTCAGACCCTTTGCCATCAGAATTTAAATTTAGCTTCGGTGAATCCTGTTTCTGTTGATCATCTTTGAGATGTTTCTAAAACCTGATTAGAGTCCACCTGTGGTAAATTGAATTGATTTGATATGATTTGGAAAGGCACACACCTGTCTATATAAGGTCCCACAGTTGACGGTGCATGTCAGAGCAAAAAACAAGCCATGAGATCGAAGGAATTGTCCGTAAAGCTCTAAGACCGGATTGTGTCGAGGCACAGATCTGGGGAAGGGTACCAAAACATTTCTGCAGCATTGAACGTCCCCAGGAACACATTCTTAAATGGAAGAGGTTTGGAACCACCAAGACTCTTCCTAGAGCTGGCGACCTGGTCAAACTGAGCAATCGGGGGAGAAGGTCACTCTGACCGAGTTCCTCTGTGGAGATGGGAGAACCTTCCAGAAGGACAACCATCTCTGTAGCACTCCACCAATCAGGCCTTTATGGTAGAGTGGCCAGACGGAAGCCACTCCTCAGTAAAAGGCACACGACAGCCCACCTGGAGTTTGCCAAAAGGCACCTAAAGACTCTCAGACCATGAGAAACAAGGTTCTCTGGTCTGAATGCTAAGTGTCACCCCTGGAGGAAACCTGGCACCATCCCTATGGTGAAGCATGATGTGGGGATGTTTTTCAACGACAGGGACTGGGAGAGATGAACGGAGCAAAGGACAGAGAGATCCTTGATGAAAACCTGCTCCAGAGCGCTCAGGACCTCAGACTGGGGATACGGTTCACCTTCCAACAGGACAACGGCCCTAAGCACACAGCCAAGACGATGCAGGAGTGGCTTCTGGACCKGTCTCTGAATGTCCTTGAACCTGATTGAACATCTCTGGAGAGACCTGAAAATAACTGCATAACTTCCCATTTGTGGTGGCAGCGTAGCCTAGTGGTTAGAGCGTTGGACTAGTAACCGAAAGGTTGTAAGTTCAAATCCCCGAGCTGACAAGGTACAAATCTGTCGTTCTGCCCCTGAACAAGGCACTGTTCCTAGGCCGTCATTGAAAATAAGAATTTGTTCTTAACTGACTTGCCTAGTTAAATAAAGGTTAGAAAAGAAAAAAATAATCAACCTGAGTTTGAGAGGATCTGCAGAGAAGAATGGGAGCAACTCCCCAAATACAGGTGTGCCAAGCTTGTAGCGTCATACCCAAGAAGACTCGAGGCTGTAATCACTGCCAAAGGTGCTTCAACTTAGTACTGAGTAAAAGATCTGAATACCTATGTAAATGTTATATTTCAATTTTTTGTACTTTTTATACAATTCTAAACATCTAAACTAAAAAACTGTTTTTGCTTTGTCATTATGGGGTATTGTGTGTAGATTGATGAGGGGAACAATTTAATCCATTTTAGAATAAGGCTGTAATGTAACAAAATGTGTAAAAAAATCTAATTAAGGYGTCTGAATACTTTCTGAATGCACTGAGGGGAAAATTGTCTTAGACACACAGAACTGCTGTATACAAATAGTCACTACACACTCAACATGATACATGCACGTTACCCCGTCATACACATGTACATGTCAATTATTGACTCTTGATCCAATGCGCTTTGCTTTCGAAAGGTCTATACCCAGGAAGCAACTAACCAAAAACAGCCCTGACAGTTTGACTACTTTTCTAAAAGTGATATTTAGGTCAAAGTTTGACCTTCTAGTAGTTGTGGGCTCTGGTTACCTTTTGGCCCAAACAGCTTAGTGTTTCTCAGGCTACTCTTTCGAGTACCTCAGACTGTTCCAGTATGTAGTCCACACTGGTCAAAAGGAAGCCTGACAGCAGTGGGATTCAAACCCACAGCCCCAAGGAGATTAGAGCCTTGAACCAGTTCCTTAGACCCCTCGGCCACACTATTACACACAACCTGTCACACAACTTTGTTTATGTTTCTCTCCCACCCCATGTTACCCTATCACGGTCTATAAATATGTTTACAGAAGGGAGTCCTCCTGGGCCTGTATCCACAAAGTGTCTCAGAGTAGGAGTGCTGAACAAGGATCTGTCCATAAAATCCTATTCGTTGTGATCTAAAAGTCTAAACTGATCCTATATCAACACTGCTACTCTGAGATGTGAGTCATGGCCTCTGGTTGCAGTGACTGCTTTGGGATATAGATAGCTCCTCACTCTGTCTGATAGTGTGGCCGAGCGGTGCTGGATTTAGGCTCCAGTCTCTTCGGGGGCGTGGGTTCAAATCCCACCGCCTGACAGGGTGACTTTTCACCATATGACTACAAATTATGTTTTGGAGTTTCAGTTTCGATTGGGGAAATGACCAAAAGACCAGAGCCCACAACTGTTGGAAAAAGAAAATTTCCCCCCAAACGAGTCGTTATATTCTAAGTCTACTTTCTGAGGGTTAAAAAACCCAAAAGAGTTGGAGGTTAAAAATCGTTAATGCCCCCGCTGTTACGGAAAAAATGTTGCTTGTTCACTCAACGTTTGTCATGGGTTACTTAATGACCTATTGACGCTGTACTCATAGAAACATTACTGAAATACGTTATTATTCACTGAACAGCCATTAGGCGGGTATGGGAATGTCTTGGTATCCTCGGACAGGCATTAAATCATTCTACTCCTGATTAACACACGGACAGAACACATTCTAAACTTGAAATTAACAAACAGACACTTGCTTCTTAACACGCTTGATTTGAAAACCTCTTACTCAGTCTCTCTCCCACCCCCCTCTAGTGTTCTCTTCAACCATGCGCTCTCTGCCCTCTCTCGCCTTTGCTCTAGCTTTGTCTCCACTTCTGCTTCACTTACTCATCTCTTGCCATGTCTTCCATCTCTCCTCTCTCTCTCCTCTCTGTCTCTTTTCTTTCTCTACGTCTCTCCTCTTCCTCTCTTCCTCTTCATCGTTCGTCCATCTCCTCCGTTTCGCTTCCGTCCATCTCATCCCCTCTCTAAACCAGTCTCACTGCGCATTCGTAACGACTCTCCTCCTCCCTTCGTCTCTCCTAACTCCTGCATGCGTCTCTCTTCGATCCTCTCTTCTTCTCCTCTCCCTCTCTCTCTCTCTCTCTACGTCAACACGAACTCCCTCCCTAAAACTCTCTGTCTGCTCTCTCTCCTCTCTTCTTCTCTCTCTCTCTCTCCGCACTCTGCTAATCGTTACCGTAGTCTCTCTCGCTTAAGCAGTTATTTGCGAACCCTACTATCTAAAGCTCTCCCTTAATTTAACTCACTCTTCATCTGCTTCAACGAACTCATCAATCATCTCTCTTTCTCTCTCTCTACACTCTGTCATTAGCGTCTCTACTAACTCATCTTCTGTATCTGTCTCTCTTTACGATCCCTTATCCTTTCTTACCTTTCTCTCACTCTCTCTCTCTCTCTCTCTCTCTGCCTTCCTCTCTCTTCTCTCTCGCTTTTTCTCTTCTCTCCTCTCTGCTCTCTCTCTCGCTCTTCTCACTTTTCTACTCTTCTCCTCTCGTTGTTCACTCTCACTCCATCCCTCTTGCTCTCTCCTTGACTACTGACTCTCCTCTCTCTCTCTCTGCCTCTGCTTCCTTCTCTCTCTCTTTCTCCATCTCTCGCTTCCTCCTATCTGCTCTCTCTTACTCATTCTCCCTTCTATGCCTCTTGACACCTCTCTATGCTCTGTTCTCTCTTGCTCTCTTCTCTCTCTCTATCTCGCTCAAGGCGACTCTACTATCTTCCTAATGATATCTCTCGTAACTCTTCTGTTCACCTCCAATTCCTCGGCCGAGTCGACTATCTCCTGTCTCTCTCCCAACACGTCTCTCTTCTCTCTTTCATCTCTATACATCTTCCTTTCTCTCCATTCTGCCACACTAATCACTCTCTCTCTCACGTGTTCTCTCTTCATCACCTTCTCTCCTCTCTCTCTACTCTTGATCACATCTCAACACCATGCTCTCTCTCAACCAACTCTCTCATTGCAGACTACATCGCTCCGCTACTCTCTGCGCATTTATAAAAGTGTCTCTTCACTCTACACCAGACACT
>NW_019943178.1:73981-74963 GCF_002910315.2 Salvelinus sp. IW2-2015 | reverse complement strand
AAATATGCAAATACAGCTTTACACTAAGCCGTGTGTTAATTTAACAATGAAATGTGTGGACACATCTAGACACTGGAACAGTGTTACATTTAACACTCTAAATATTGATTTAACACTGGAGAATTTGATGTGTGGCATGTGAGGATTCAATATGTTTTCATAAATTCTACATTAAAGCTGTCTCTTATACACATCTAGATGTGTATAAGAGACAGCAATAACAGATGGGCAGAGATTAATGCAGAGAGGGTTAATGGCCTAACAGTGGCATAACATTGAACACACACACACACACACACACATTGAACACACACACACACACAGACACCCACACATAGAACCCACACACAAAGAAACCACACACAGACCACACCCCCACACACACACACACACAGAGAACACACACAAAGAACACACACATAGAACACACACAAAGAACACACACACACACATAGAACACACACATAGAACACACACATAGAACACACACACACACATAGAACACACACATAGAACACACACACACACATAGAACACACACATAGAACACACACATAGAACACACACACACACATAGAACACACACATTGAACACACACACACACACACATAGAACACACATAGAACACACATAGAACACACACATAGAACACACACATAGAACACACACATGGAACACATATAGAACACACATAGAACACACACATAGAACACACATAGAACACACACATAGAAAACAAATAGAACACACACATAGAACACACATACAACACACATAGAACACACACATAGAACACACACATAGAACACACATAGAACACACATAGAACACACACATAGAACACACATTGAACACACACACAGAACACACATAGAACACACATAGAACCTGTCTCTTATACACATCTAGATGTGTATAAGAGACAGCTGTGTAGCAGCATTATCATCGGCCTGTCCGTCCGTTAAATGAACCAGACCTGAC